>NW_024465219.1:0-44380 GCF_017591425.1 Ochotona curzoniae
ATGCTCTGTTCGTGGACACTGAGCCCGGTCACCAGAACAAATGCCAAGAGTCGAGAGTGGATGCTTTGCAATCAAGCATTCAAGCATTTATTCAGGCAAGCACACACCAAACAGGATGGGGGAAGCCACCGAGAATGCCTCTTGCCTTCAGTCTCATGGAAGTCTGCTAGGCCTTTGGCTCCGGCCTCGTGGGAGCCTGCAATGTTCGAGTGGAAGCCCAAAACCTTGGCTCCAGTCTCATGGGAGCCTACTGGCTTCTCTGGCTCCGGCCTCGTGGGAGCCTGCAAGTTCGAGTGGAAGCCCAGGGGCTTTTGGCTCCAGTCTAGTGGGAGCCTGCTGGCTTCAGTAACTGGGACAAATGCATGGGTTTATATACAAATTCAGGGGCAAGACAGGCAGTTGTTTACAATATTTTGATTGGTCATTACATATTATCTATCTATAACACTTGCTTTCTCTTAATTCTAAAAAACATGCATATTCATTCTCAAAACTTACGTATTCATTAATATACAATTATTTCTTCTTTATCATTCCTACCATGACATGCTTACGTACATTGTGGCTTCTTGACAAAGGTGATAAGGGGAGGGCTTGTGCGCCTAGGAGTCTCTTGACAGGAGCTATAAGAGAGGAGGCCCCATTTCACCAGTAGTTTAGGAGGATGGAGTCACCTTTGTTAAAAGACATAACATAAACACTATATCCATTATTAAGTCACAGCATAACTTACAAAGGAGATCTATCATTGCAGCTATTTCTGGATCATCAATTTCTGATAAAACTATAACAATATTGAGGATACAATTAAGATTATTAATAGTACTCCAACCCATATTTCCCAAAGCTCCATTTTTATTTATGCTCATGTTTTGCTGGAGCAATGTAAATGTAAAGTACTTATAGTCAGACTGTTCCTATCATGTTCTTTTATATTTGAGGAAAAATGATAACTTGGGGACACAGAATAAACTAACTGCCTACTATCTAGTATAACACCAGCATTCCAACATACTGTCAGGGTGCACTGGAACTCGATGTCCTTCACTTCAGAGGTGTTTCCTGTATGTAAGAGAGAAACATGGAGATAACACAGGCAGACACAAGCTTAAAGTTCAAGGAGCTGAGGTTCACCCATGTGAGTAAGTCCCAAAGTCCAGAGGAGGGATGGAACTTATACATTCCATAGGAATAATTGCATTCCTGAAGAAGGAACAACAGTGCACATGCCAGTGCATGTCCATGCCCCACAAAGCTGTCAGATAGAAAAGGTTGGTATTTTGCCAGTGGTACTACACTTGAATGATAAGAAAAAGCACAGGCAGAAATTGAGCTATTTATAAAGGGAGGGCTAGACCTCCAACAGCTAGTGACGCTCATTAGACAGTCTGATCATCTGGCTTAAGGAGAAACTGGCAGGAAGTATCAGGTCCTAAGTGCTCATAGGAGAAAGTAAAGAGAAAGAGAGGGTTGCTTTACAAATACTAATGTACTTACATAATATAAAAAGTTCTAATATAGTTGCTTGTTGAGTCGATCTTCTGACTCAAATGCCAACAGCGTAGCCAGTATGCAAGTTTCACAAGACTCTGCAGCAGGAGCTTGCTGGACAAGTCTCTCAGGAATCCATCGTGGACTATCTTCATTTTCTGGGATAACATAAACTGATCCTCACCCCAATTCATGAGGACAGGATCTGAGCCTTGCCACTGACCAGTCAAGGGAAACTCTTCTGCAGAGTAGATAACTCTTCTGCTTCTGAGATGGATTCCAACGACAATCTGAAACAGACTGCCCTTCACCATAAAATGTTAGAAAATTCAAAATAAATATATGAGGCTCAAATAATTGCAGGGCTTGCTATATTCCTGCTTTTTTGTTTTAGTAGAGTAATCCTTAGTACTATGGTTGCCACGATCCACAATATCTTGTCTTTGAGGATACTAAGTAGAGGGGCCCTAGATCTGAGTTACCATGTTGCTTACTCTTACAGGGACAGTATAAAATGAAAACTGGGGCCCAGTGCAGTGGCGCAAGTGGTTAATGTCCTCGCCTTGCATGCCTGGGATCCCATATGGGCGCCCATTCTATCGGTGCAGCAGCTTCGCTTCCCTTCCAGCTCCCTGCCTGTGGTCTGGGAAAGCAGTCGAGGACAGCCCAAAGCTTTGGGACCCTGCACCCGTGTGGGAGATCCGGAAGAGTCTCCTTGCTCTGGATCGACATAGCATTGGCCATTGCATTCACTTGGGGAGTGAATCATCCGGCGGAAGATCTTCCTCTCTGTCTCTCCTCTCTGTATATCCGCCTTTCCAATAAAAAAATAATAAAAAATAAATCTTTAAAAAATGAAAACTGTCTGTGCTCCCAACTCCTTCAAACTTTTGAGGAGTGGAAGTCAGTGTTGTCACATGGTCTGCCAGTCCTCGCTTTGTGTGGACCCTAACTCTGGGGTTCATCCATGTGGTTCCCATTTAACTGGATGCACAGAGGGCTTGCCACTTTGAGGGGATGCTCTTTCAGTGAAATGTGACAGTTATGCACAAGGCCTTCCTCTATGGGTTGTGGGCAGGAACAGAGTGCATTGTGATGTTCCATCCTGTTCTGTTGGTATAAGCCATATTTTAAAAATATATGTTTGTTTTAACGTTTATTTCATTTTTATTGAAAGTCAAATACAAAGATTTATGGAAGGATAGAGATTTAGATCTTCTCTTTGTATATTGACCACCACCCCCCCCAAGCTACTGCAGCAGATGATGCAGAACTGATCTGAAGCCAGGAGCTAAAAGTTCTTCCTGTTTTCCCATGTGTTTTCAGGATCCCAAGGCTTTGAGCCTTCTTGAATGCTTTCCCAGGGCACAAACAGGGAGTTGAATGGAAAGCAGACATGCAGGATAGAAGCTGCATCATTATGGGATCTGGTCATGTGCAAACTGAGGACTTAATCACACCAAGCTTCCACTCCAGGCACTAAGAGATTTCTGTTTTAAGATGAATATTTTCCTTGACAAAGTAGATTTACAGAAAGAAGGAGAAGCAGATGGATATGTCTTCCATTACCTGACTTTCTCCCCTGATGCACGGCCGGGTCTCCCAAGGGTTAACTCCACAGCACAGCTTGTTTCTCAAAGCTGTAACAGGAAGGGCAATCATGGCCTGACACATTTAGCCCTTGGCTTGACTGCAATTTCCCTCCTTCCCGCTTCCCCTTTTTGCATGTCCTTGGGGGAGCTTAGGTGTTGCTTAACCATTGGGAAGATCCTGGGAGGGGCCAAGCAGACTATATAAGAGAGTTTGACTTTGAATAAAGGCCTTCACTTCACAGGAATAAGTCTCAGTGTGTTGTATGTTGACTGTCTTGTCTGTCTCATAACCCTAGTCCCTCCGCTCGACTCAGGGCTCGGGGTACATGGCAACGCGGGCGTTGCCAACATCTGGAGGTTCCACCGAGATCGAGAAAGAGAGGATACATGATGAAGGGTTGTCCTGGGAAGCTGGCCAGCAGGTAAGTTGGACATATTGTAAGACTTTCCTAAACTGGTAGGAGAGGGAGTTTTCTTTTGAAACACAGTTTGGTTTAAGATTTATTGGAAATACAGTAGGTTTTAGTCTTGTTTTGAAATACAGTTTGGTTTAAGATTTGTTATGAAATACAGTATGGTTTTAGCTTTATTTTGAAGTATTGTTGGATCTTGGTGTTTAATTTACCTTGCGATAAAGATGGGTTCTGCCTTCTTCAAGGATAAATTGGCTGCTGAGCTTGAAGAACTTTTACATCAACTGGGGAAGCCAGTTAAAAATAAGATGATTAGAAATGTTGTTAAAGTCGTTCAATCCAGTAGTCCTTGGTTTATTGTTTCAGTGAGCCTGAGTATCCCCGATTGGGAACAGGTTAAGGCCAATTTGGAATCCTGCTTGCAAAAGGACCCAGATAATTTCCCTTTTGCCAACTTTTCTTTGTGGCACTTAGTCTGTGATTCTTTATTTAGTAATAAGGTGGAAGTTAAAAAAACAGTTAAAAGAAGTGCAGAATACTTTTGAAGAAATCCAGGAAAGGGAGGTTTTGCGGTCTGTGGAAGCCTCAACTGATGCCTCGAGTGAGGCCACCTCAAGTGAGGCCACCCTGAGTGAGGCCTCTTCTTTAGAGGAGAGTGAAGCCTACTCTTTGGAGAACGAAGCCTCTTCGTCAGACAAGAATGAGCCCTCTTCTTCAGTAGTGAGTGAGAACAAAAGAGATGAGGAGAAGATTTTCTTAAAGCAAGAAATTAGGGAAATTAAAAGAAGATTAAAGAAGGCGGGAATAGATAAACATTTCTCTGGCAAATTATCCAATTCATGGCAACCACCATATGCGCCTAATTTTGTGACCCCTACCACTGCTCCTGAGGAGGAAGCTGTGGGCCATTCACCCAATAAGTATCCCATGCTGCCCTGGAGTGATAGCCCCACTGATCAGCCAGTAGGCGTGGTTCGATGTTTCCCAATAATAGAGGTCCCAGTTCGAGGGGTCCCTTTCGCTGGGAGCATCAGCCCCTTCAATTTAAAGGCCTCAAAAATATAAAGCAGGCTGTTAAAGATTATGGTGCCCAGGCACCCTTTACTCTGGCACTGGTAGAATCCTTTTCAAGTTTGAATCTTACTCCTAGTGATTGGATGCAATTGTGTCGTTCCGCTCTGGATGGTGGTGACTTTCTCCTATGGAAAAGGGACTTTCAGGATAGGTGCAGAATTTTTGCTGAGCAGAACACAGCTGTGGGCCATGCAGATCGAAGCCTTGAAATGCTTACTGGCACTGGACCTTTTGAGGGCATCCAACAACAGGTTAATTATGATCTAGGAGTTTATGCACAGATAACAAATGCAGCCCTTGGAGCCTGGAAGGCTTTACCTAATGCTAATACAGGAGACCAGCTTTCTAAGGCCTTGCAAGGCCCTGCAGAACCTTTTCAAGAATTTGTGGACCGTATTATGCAGGTTGCTACTAAGATCTTTGGTAACCTAGAACCAGCTATGCCAGTAATTAAACATATAGCTTTTGAGAATGCTAATAAATATTGCCAGGATGCTCTTCAGTCCCATAGAGATAAGTCTCTGCATGATTACCTTAAAATTTGCAGACATATTGATTCTACAAATGCCCTTGGGCAAGTGATAGCAGCTGCTGTTCAACGCCCTTAGCCTCAACCTAGGGGATATCCTAAAGCCTGTTTTGCATGTGGACAGCCCGGACATTTTAAAAAACAGTGTCCTAATGTCCCCCAACAAGGAAGGCGACCCCCACAGTCTTTGCCGGCCCCAGATCTCTGTCGGAGATGCCATAAAGGCTATCATTGGGACAGCAATTGTAGGTCCAGGTATGATGCCCAAGGCAATCCCTTATCGGGAAACAGGACCAGGGACCCGCTCCGGGCCCCCCAACCTCAGGTGTACGGAGCCCAGCAGACACCTGTAGCTTCTGGAACAGCACCAACTTTCAGAGTCCCGTTCCCATGGCAAGGAATGCAGACATCTCAACTCTCCTCAGAGCAACACCAGGTAGTGCAGGACTGGACCTCTGTGCCGCCTCCAGAGAGGTATTGACCCCATTCCTGGGGCCCCAGCAGATAAAAACAGGAGTCAGGGGCCCCTTGCCTAAGAATACCTTGGGCCTGATCCTAGGAAGAAGCAGTGCTACCATGCATGGAATCAGAGTACTCCCAGGAGTGATAGATGAGGATACCCCCGCAGAAATAGAAGTCATGGTAGAATCAGCCAAAGGCAATATCATTATTCCACCAGGAGCGAGATTTGCCCAGCTGATCTTGATCCCTAAGGTTCCAACAGACAACCCTATTCATAAAAGAGATAGACAAGGAGGCTTTGGCGATTCTGGCCAATGGCATGTTGGGTCTCCGACATGCAAACCCGACCTACCTTGCAGTTAGAGATTGAAGGGAGAAAATTCACAGGATTACTTGATACTCGGGCAGATACTACAGTTATATCCCATGCAATGTGGCCAAGCTTCTGGCCGTTAGAGGCCACCCCAACCGTTCTCCAAGGGATAGAAACTTCTCAACCACAGGAAAGTGCTAGGTTGTTAAGGTGGAAGGATCAAGAGGGTCATTCAGGAATTTTCCAGCCATATGTTTTACCACATATTCCTATTAACCTGTGGGGATGAGATTTGCTGAGTGCCATGAATGTTGTGTTGACCTCTCAGCCTGTGCCAAATATGCTTATTAGACAAGGATACTTTCCTGGAAAGGGCTTAGGCAGACATCTTCAAGGTGACCCCGAACCAGTCTGTGGTAAAAAGATTGAAGTTCGTAGCCCAGGGGATAGAACAGGGTTAGGACATTTTTTGCAGGGGCCATTGTAGAGCAGCCTCGTCAGTTAGAGGAACCCATTAAATTAACATGGAAAACAGATGAACCTGTTTGGGTTGAACAATGGCCCCTTTCAAGCAAAAAATTAGAGGCTGCGATTGAATTGGTAAAGGAGCAGCTTGAGGCTGGACATATTGTTCCATCCACCTCTCCTTGGAACACCCCAATTTTCCTTATTAAAAAGAAAAATGGCAACTGGAGGCTTTTGCAAGATTTACGTGCAGTAAATGCTGTCGTGGCCCCTATGGGGGCCATGCAACCTGGTTTGCCATCTCCTGTGGGAATACCAAAAGATTGGCATATGCTTGTGTTAGATTTAAAAGACTGCTTTTTCTCCATTCCCTTGCACCTGGAAGATGCTCTGCGTTTTGCCTTTACCTTACCATCCATCAATCTAAAAGCCCCTTCCCAGCATTTCCATTGGGTTGTCCTCCCTCAGGGGATGATGAACAGTTCTACTATTTGTCAGATCTATGTGGATAAGGCCTTAAAAATAATTAGATCACAATTTCCAAATATCTATTTGATTCATTATATGGATGATCTTTTGATCGCGGCTGAAACCCATTCCATCCTATCCTCAGCAGCACAATGTATTTATCAGGCTTTAGCCACAGCCGGATTGATTGTTGCCCAGGATAAAATTCAGACAGATTTTCCTTATCAGTATTTAGGCCATCAACTTTTGCCAACTGGTGTCACCCCTCAGAATTTGACCATCAGATTAAGTGATGTGAAAACCTTGAATGATTTGCAGAGTTTGTTAGGTGATATTAATTGGATCCGACCAAATTTGCACATTTCTACTGGGCAACTTAAGTCCCTTTTTGATATTCTTAAAGGTGATCCAGATCCTTCCTCACCAAGACAACTGTCCAAAGAAAGCAGGGAATGTCTGCAGCTAGTCCAGCATGCCATTCAGAATGCTCATGTTAGTTATGTGGATTATAAGGCGCCAATGCGGTTGTTGGTTTTTCCTTCCAATCACGCGCCTACAGCAGTGTTTTGGCAAACTGGACCTATATATTGGATCCACTCCCCAGCATCCACTGGACAAATCGTGCAACCCTATCCGACTGCTGTTATATCTTTTTTGTATAAGGCATGCAAGATCAGCCTGCAGATTTTTGGGAAATATCCTGATTTCATCTCCATTCCCTATGATTCCCAACAGGTGATATGGCTACAAAATAATATTGATGATTGGTCTGTCTTTTGTGCCACGGGTTCTTCTCAGTTAATTAATAATTATCCTTCCCATCCCTTAGTACAGTTTTTCAAAAGACATCCGGTTGTTTTTCCCAAAATAATTAGACAACAACCCATATTAGGAGCCCGTGTGGTTTTTACTGATGGGTCAGCTAAAGGCAAGGCTGCTATAGTTTCTGGACATGAAGAACGGGCTGTTTCCATCTCCCAGAAATCAGCTCAAGCCACTGAAATAGCTGCTGTTCTCTTTGCCCTTCAAATTTACCATAATGAGCCCCTGAATGTATACACAGACAGCTGCTATGTAGCCCATGTTATTTTACCTTTAGAAACCACAGCCTATATAGCCCCGACCTCCTCAGTTTATTTTCTTCTTTTACAATTACAGCAGCAGATTTGGCAGCACACTCATCCCTTATTTGTTGGACATATAAGAGCACACACCTCCTTGCCTGGCCCCCTGAGTGAGGGTAATGCGCGGGCAGATGCACTGACTCAGGTGTTGCACATATCTCTTACTATGGACCTTTATGAACAGGCAGTGCACCTTCATAAAAGGTTCCATCTCAATGCAGCTTCTCTAACACTACATGCTAAGGTGACTAGAGAACAAGCCATCCAGATTGTCACCAATTGTGAAGTCTGTGCTCAATATTGCTCTGTCCCATCCCTAGGGGTTAATCCCAGAGGGTTATTGCCCAATCATGTGTGGCAAATGGACGTTACCCACGTCCCTTCCTTTGGAAAACTTCAATATGTGCATGTTTCCGTTGACACCTATTCCCATATAATATATGCCTCTGCTCATTCAGGAGAGAAATTAAAAGATGTTAAATCCCATTGCTTACAGGTCTTTGCCTATATAGGAGTCCCCAAACAAATTAAGACCGATAATGGACCGGCCTATGTTAGCCAAGGCTTTGAAAAATTCTGCAAAGATTTTAATATAACTCACAAAACAGGCATCCCTTACAATCCTCAGGGTCAAGCCATTGTTGAACGTGCCAATCGCACCCTTAAAGTTTATCTAGAAAAAATAAAGAAAGGGGATGTGGCCGAGCATTGCAGTTCTCCCCATTCCCTACTGGCATCCGCCATCTATGTGTTAAATTTTTTAACTATCACCAATGATGTAGTTCCAGCAGAGCGCCATTGGCTACGCTCTGCTAATGAGAATAGAGGCCAAGTAAAATGGAAAGATCTGGCCACAAATAAATGGCGGGGACCAGATCCAGTACTAACATGGGGGCGAGGCTCCATTTGTGTTTTTCCTCAGGATGAAGAAACGCCGAGATGGGTTCCCGAGAGACTTACATGACAAATCTCCTTGGCTCCACCTCAGCATGATCCCACTCCGAATGATGTTCTTGCAGGATAAAAGCCATTAAGAGGAGGAGACCCTGACAGCAGTGGTGCAACTTCCTGATATCCTGCCCATGGAAAATGCAGATCTCCAGCTACTACCTCAATTTAACATCATATATATGCTACCCTCGTGAAATGGCAATTAACTGAGAGCAGGGATGTTAAAGGAATGGAGCAGAATCTTAGCCATGGGACTGATGGCTACAGCCATGATTGCAGTACGGTTTACTCCTCTTTGCCACCTATGCAGGCAACAAGCCCTGGAGCAGGTCATCATTTGACAAACTATGATGATTTTAGCTGTGGAAAATCCTAGAGCTCAATTCCGGTTGAGCATGATGTGTAATGGGCAGCCAGAGACGGGTAAGATCTGGCACAGCTGATGACCAACCTAAGACAGGGATCCCACATGCCCTGGATGGGGCTCCCCATGACGGGTAAGGCATCAACTGACTGCTGGACAACCGAAGACAGGTGTCCATTAAAAACAAAAAAAAGGGGGACATGCACGGCCGGGTCTCCCAAGGGTTAACTCCACAGCACAGCTTGTTTCTCAAAGGTGTAACAGGAAGGGCAATCATGGCCTGATACATTTAGCCCTTGGCTTGACTGCAATTTCCCTCCTTCCTGCTTCCCCTTTTTACATGTTCTTGGGGGAACTTAGGTGTTGCTTAGCCATTGGGAAGATCCTGGGAGGGGCCAAGCACACTGTATAAGAAAGTTCGACTTTGAATAAAGGCCTTCACTTCACAGGAATAAGTCTCAGTGTGTTGTATGTTGACTGTCTTGTCTGTCTCATAACCATAGTCCCTCCGATCGACTCAGGGCTCGGGGTACGTGGTGACGCAGGCATTGCCAACATCCTGATGCCCACAATGGCCTGAGCTGAGCTGATCCAAAACCAGAAGCCAGGAGCTTCTTTCAGGTCTCCAAGTGGGTTCAGGCTCTCATGGCTTTGCACCATCCTCAGCTGCTATCACAGGCCACAAGCAGGGATATGGATGGAAAGTTGAGCATCCACAATTTTATGTGGCTCCAAAGGGGATCCAAGCCTTTATAAGGCTAGGATTTAGCCACTGAGCTATTGTGTTGGACCTTGGGCCAGTTATTTTTGTTGTTGTTGTTATTTTTCTGTAATTTGCATGTGCACTTTCTTTACCATGTGAACTTTCACACTCACTGAAACTCCTACACATATCTCTTTAAAAGATAGATTGGCATTGTGAAAAAGAAAAAGCAAATACAAACAAACAAAAAATAAGATTTATTGGGTTCCCCTCATTTACTACTATGCCTACTGATAGTGGTTGCATAGCAATCTAATTCGTACCTGTGGCCCTGCCGTAATTTATGGGTGCTGGTTTGAATGCTGGCTGTTCCAGTTCTGACCCAGCTGAGTGACAATGCACCTCAGAAAGCAGTATCAAACAGCCTAAGTACTTGGGCTCCTGCACTCACATGGGAGACCAGAAGAAGCTCCATGCTCTGGGCTTCAGTTTGGCCTAGTCCTGACTATCAAAGTCACTTGTGTTGTGAACATATGCATGTAAGATCTCTGATTATGCCTTTCCAATCATCTTTATGAGAGGGTACACAAATATATAAGTGTATTTATACACAGTATGAATGTATATGTACATCATTCATATCAGCTTTGTATCATAAATATACAGATATACACATTCCAAAATTCAGAAGTGTTGGAAGGACATGGAAGAGATCCCAGTTTCTCTTAAGAAACCAATCAGAAGACAAACATTGGAGTTGATGGAGAGAGCACCTAACCTACTCTGACCATGACATCCTGCATATGCATCAGACATTCAATTTTTCCACCCTTTCAATGCTCTCTCCTTATGTGTGGATGAAAGCAAGATAGAAGTGATCAGCCTGGTCACCAGTGTGCAGGTATCTGTGGGTTCTCCTGGAGCAGTGACCTGAGGGAAGGCCATGTTGGACTTTTACCAGATGTTTGATGATGATGATGACAGGATGGGCAGGACAGTAGGTGGAGGTATAGAGAAGCTTAAATAGTGTGTTGTAATGGGCCTGAGAGGAGTGTGTGGTCTCTCAGCTCCCACTGGAAAAAACTCTACGGGAGGGAAAATAGCTCCTATATGGGGAATATTAGGACAGATGGTTTGAGAGCAGCTGAAATATTTGGGTGCTGGCATCAGCCTCAGTGATATGGGACGGTGGGCAGCAAGACGTGTGCTTGTGCTGGTGAAGAGCAATGACTCTTCCAGATCTCTCATGTGTCTGCTGCCTCTCATGAGTTTTCACTGTCCTAGAAGACTTTCCCAGGCCACAAGCATGGAGATGTATGGGAAAAAGGACCACCAGCATTTGAACCAGAAGCTTTATGGAATCCTGGCCTATGCAAAGTAAGGCCTTCAGCATCTAGACTAGCGTGCCATGACACGACTTCCAATCCTGAATCACTATCATTAACTAGACAACTCTCTTTTGGACCTAAATCACCTTGTTTTATGAGGTAATTATCCAAGACCTAGAACCATATTGGCACACATTGATTTTGCTGCCATATGTGGATGATTTACTCCTCACCAGTCTGTCTGTGGAAGATTGCCTGAGAGCTACTAGAAACTTGCTTAAAGAGTTAGGAAGGTTGGTTTATTGCGCCAGTTCAAAGAAGGCCCAGATGTGCAAACAGTTGGTAATCCACCTGGTGTATAAACTTAAGAAAGGGGCTCAAAGCCTAACAGCAGTCATGAAAGAAACTTCACAGATTTCCCATGCCCACCTCCCCATGAGAGGTGTGAGTATTCTTAGGGTCAATGGGTTATTGCAGACTCTGAATACTGAGTTATGCACAGTTGGCTCGGCTCCTGTATGAGGCCACTAAAGAGCAAAAGCACTAGAACTGGCTAGACAGACAGGAGCAAGCCTTTGAAGAACTGAGGGCTGCCCTCATTAAAGTCACAGCACTGATACTCCAAACCATTAAATCCTTTCATCCTCTTGAGGAATGAAAGAAAGGGGATTGCAAAACGAGTCCTAACACAACAGCTGTGCCCATGGAAATGACCAGTAGGTTATCTATCAAAGAAACAATATCATGTTGCTGCTAGGTGGGCACTGTGCCTCCATGTCATAGCTGCTATTGCACTCATGGTGTGGGACACAGACAAACTGACTTTTGGCAAGAACTTGAAGATTGTAGCTCCTCATGCTGTGCAGGGAGTCCTGAGACAACCCCTGATAAGTGGATGAGCAACGCGAGGCACATGCACTATCAGGGGCTCTTTGTAGATTCTCCTGGATTGGGATTTCTCAAACCATTCATTTTGAACACTGCCTAACATGCACATGGAAACCTTCCTTCATGACTGCCATGAGACCTTGTCACAAGTCACTCAAGCTTGCCACGATCTCCTGGACCTGCCCTTGCTGAACAGTGAGTTAACCTGGTTCATGGATGGTAATAGCTTAGTGAAGACTGGAATACAAATGGCAGGGGCAACAGTGGTCGATCACAATGGGGAAGTTGTCTGGAGCCATGCCCTTCCCCTGCGATCCTTAATGAGGAAGGCAGAGCTGATTGCACTACCTGAAGCTCACGTACAAGTGGGAGGATATAAGTGACTGTTTACACAGATAGCCATTATGCCTTCAGTACTACATATGTTCACTGAGACATCTACCTTGAGCGAGGCTTCATGACAACAGATGGAAGGGAGCTGCAAAACCTGACAGAAGTACAACACCAGCTTACAGCAATAGAGAAACCCAAGACAGCTGCCATGGTGCAGGTTCCTGGTCACCAGTCAGTAAACACTGCTGAGGCAGTGGGGAACCACTGTGCACATAAAGAAGCAAGACGGTTTTTCCATTGCTGTTGCCACATTGCCCCAGCCATGATTTGGAGTGAATCTAATGTAAACACCTTCAGGAGACCAAGTCACACAATTGGTAGAGTGACTTGGAGGGAAGACTGCTTTTGCCTGCAGAACTGGGAAAATTTTTCAAACCAACTACATTAAACTGCCCACCTAGTGTTGAGAAAACTGCTGGGTTTTTCAATACTGCCTCCCTCTGGTTCACACATCAGAACTTTTAGGCCAGATTGTTATTGGTGTGGAATGTAGGATGCCAGGTGATGAAACCTGGCAAGAGAGAATTCACACATATAGGTACTGAGGTTTGGAGGAGGACACCGGGACATACTTGGAGAGTAGACTTTGCAGAGGTAAGGCTGGGAAAGTTCAGGTACCAGTATCTTCTAGTCTTTGTAGACACATTTTCAGAGTGGGTAGAAGCATTCCCTACGAAGAAGGAAACCAGTGTGGTAGTGGCTAAAGCATTGCTTGAGGAACTTATACCTCGATATGGGGTTCCAGTAATGCTACGATTGGACAAAGGCCCAACTTTCATTAATATGGTCCTGGAAGGGCTGGCCCAACCATGGGGGCAGATGATTGGAAGCTCCATTGTGAATATAACCCACAGAGCTCAGGGCACATCGAAAGGATGTACAGAAACCATTAAGGAGACCTTATCTAAATTAGCCTTTGAGACTGGCAAATACTGGGTGATTCTCTTTCGCTTCACCATCTTCTGAGCTTGGAATTCTCCTTATGTGCATGGATTGACCGCATTCAAAATTATGTACAGGGCTCTGCTCCCTATTGTCCAATGAGCTCTCTCTATGAACAAGACTAAGGTGGCTCCAAATTACTTGGTCAGCATGCAGGCATTGCTTGTGGTGCAACAAGAAATTTGGATCATACTGCAGGCTTATTATGAAAGCAATGAATATTCGAGCCGGGAGCATGGTATTGTCTGGGGGGACAAGGTCTGGGCACAATGTCTTTAAGAAAAACTCGCGCCACATTGGAATGGCCCATATGTTGTGCTTTTTTCACTAAATGGTGATGGAATTGGACTATGGGTGCATCTCTCACATGTCTGAAAGGCTGCTGCTCCACTCTCCCATCCCTGAGCTAGAAACCAGCACCTTGTGGAAAGCACAACAGCATACCAGCGACCCACTAGGACTCAAGCTGTTGAAAATCTCTAATTCATGCACACGATCTATGTGCACAGTCCATGCACAATCTATGCACACAGTCTGCATGTTCCTCGGACTCTTCTTCATAGTCCTTGCAGGCTTAGTTGTTGAGGCCACTGCTGACAATCCTCATCAGCCTTGTAAAGTAGGCATTTACATACTCGGCTTTAATCCAACTCTGTTTTGTTCACCTATTGACATGGAAAATGTGGCGTTCTCTTTCTTGGGTTAAGAATTCCTGTGGCGGGCCCGGCGCGGTGGCGCAAGTGGTTAAAGGTCCTCGCCTTGCATGCCCGGGATCCCATATGGGCGCCGGTTCTAATCCCGGCAACCCCGCTTCCCTTCCAGCTCCCTGACTGTGGCCTGGGAAAGCAGCAGAGGACGGCCCAAGGCTTTGGGAACCTGCACCCGCGTGGGAGACCCGGAAGAGGCTCCTGGGTTCGGATCGGCATAGTATTGACCGTTGTGCTCACTTGGGGAGTGAATCATCGGACGGAAGATCTTCCTCTCTGTCTCTCCTCTCTGTATATCCGCCTTTCCAATGAAAAAATAATAAAAATAAATCTTTAAAAAAAAAAAAAAAGAATTCCTGTGGCAAGTGCTGTGTGACTTAGCCAAATTTAGATTCACTGAGCTACAGAAGAAAGATAGCAGGTGGATATCCAGATTGATCTGGGTGTCATGTTATATGATGCATACATTTTAGGGTCCATGCAGGGGATTTGGGGCTCATGAAGTTGTGAAGACTATTACTCCTTTACAGGCAGGCCACAAGGAATCTCCCACTGTGTGACAGGGCCCGCTGTATATCTGTACAACCACCTGAATGCAGCACCACCTTACTTTGCATGGACTCTGGATTACACTGTGGAAGAATTCTAATCCATTCAGGCATTGTTTGCTACTGTGGAGTTTGCTTCTTTACTCAATGTGAGCTTGGAGGTTAATCTCAATCATAACATCTTGCAAAAGGGCCTTTTACTATTCATACTGTCTTGGCTGTCTCCATTGCATTCATGGTACTCAAGGGACCTATTTTTAGTTTTTCATTCTTTACTTGATTTTTAGGTTCTCCTTTTCTTTGTGATACAAGATTAAGTTGTAGAATAAGAATTGTAGCAGGAACTTCAACTGGTTTTACTTGAAACAAATGGCAGAATTATCCATAGAAACACCTCCTTGACCATGACGTAAATGGTCTGAGCCAGAGTTTCGCTGTTTCTGCATAAATACAGTGTAAAAAGTTATTTTCCTCAAATAGAACAGAAAATAATTCTGGAGTAGCTGTTCAAATCTCAGATGACATAGACTTCAATATGACAAACATCAAAACAGCAGAGATGGACACTTCATATTGCTGAATGGAACCTTAAGCAGGAAATGATTACCATTGTAAACTTCCACACTGCAAACAGAGGTGCACGCAGCTGCATGAAGCAATTGCTGCTGCAGTTATGAGTGAATGTAGGAGGAGAGTTAAGATGGCCGATGTAGGAGGAAGGCTGTGAGGGAGCGTCCAGTGAGAGAGGGATAGAGCGCTACAGAAGCAGCAAAGAGGAACAGCAGAAAACTGCAGGGAGAGGTGCGTGAAGTTCCCTGGACAGTGTGGAGCCGAAAAGATCCACACAACTCGGAAGAACAACGAGAACGAAACAAAATAGGGGCAGAGAAGCCGACATCCCGCTCCAGATCTGCTGAGTCACCTTTGAGAACGACCCGATGAGAGACGCAGCCGACCTAGAGACAAGGAGAGCGGGAGGGATCCTCAACGGAAGAGGTCTTCAACACCAGCAGAAGCAGACTGCAACAGCCTGAGGTTCGGTGAGCCAATGAAGGGTTAACAGCCTCTGCATTCCAACCCCCTGGGGTGCTCCTTCTGCCCTTCCCCCCTGCAGGGGCAGCAGAAGGTCCAGCCTTTGAGAATACAGGGCAAGCGCCTTGAAACTGCCAGGTCTGTGCCTTGGGAGCGGCGCACAGTGGTCTTGGGGGTTGAGAAAACATGGGGGAAAGCGCCCCAGATATTCCTGCGCTGAGTGGGCCAGTGCAACTCGGCGCGCAGAGGCTGCCGATGAGGGTCTGGAATCCCCCACACCCTGATACCCTGTGGGTGGGCAACAGCACCAGGAGGACTCTGAACGCCGCGCCGCGCGGGCTGGGCGGTCCCGCCTGCAGCAACCGCCTCCGCAGCGCAGGAGTTAGGAGGGCTCTGAACTGGGAAGTGTAGCGCTGTGTGTCCCTGACACGCAGGTGCCACTCCCATAGTGTGAATTGCCCACTCCTCGCCTCCCACCCCGCAGTTCTGAGTGTGGGCGACACACCAGGAGAGCTCTGAAAACTCCTGCACCACACTGGCACTGTGTGAACCCGCTGAGAAGTCATTTTAACAGGGCACCTGGGACACTCCTCCTCTACAGTCCTGTGAGGAGGAGACACACCAGGGTGGCTCTGAACACCCACACACCACGAGTGGTGGAATCACTGCACAAGAGCCATGCCCAGAAAGTGCCTCACCCACAGTCCCGTGTGTGGGAGACACACCAGGCGGGCTCTGAAAAACCCTGCAGTCCCTGACACGGAGAACGCAGGGAGAAAGCACGTAAAACCTTCTACGTCCTGTGGATTCGTGTGCAGGGGGCACGCCCAGAGAGTGCCTCCATCCCTCCACGCCCTGGGGTTTCACACCTGTAGAAGAGGTGCCCAGAGTGTGCCTGGAATCCACTGGGACCCCAAGGTGGTGCTCTATAGTCCCGGGCCCTGAGAACGCACCAATGGTGCCTTGAAAATTACCATGTCCTGCAACACCACACCTGCAGGCTCCAACCTCTACAGGAAAGCACCTGACAACCCCTCAACACACGGGTCCATTGGCCTTAGCAAAATACACCAACACAATGGGAAAAACCACCAGAAAGAGTTGTGCTCCAGATGAAAGAGCCAGCACCCCACTGAACATGGGCCAAAAGCAATTATTAATATCGGAGATGCAAGGTGAAGACATGGAAGAGTTACCAGACAAGGAATTTAAAAAAATAGTGCTAAAATTTTTCAGAGACATGGACATGAAGCTGGAAGACCTCCAGAACCGCATAATCACTGAAATACAACAAATCAAAACCAAACTGGATGCCCAAGATCATATAATTGAAAGACTGATCAACAGAATAAATGCAGCAGAGGAAAGAATCTCTGAAACAGAAGACATACAAAATGAAGGTGCCCAGCAAATTAAACAGCTGGAGACAAGCCTCAGCGAAACTAATAAAATGATGCAAGAAATGAAGGATTACCTTAGAAAATTGTATTCGGATCATCGGCCTACCCGAGGGAATAGAAAAGAGAATCAGGAATGCAAGCAGAGCTTGACAAAATTATACAGGAAAACTTCCAAAACACTTGGAACACGAAACCACCCCGCATACAGGATGGACAGAGAACTCCCAACAGACATGATCCAAAGAGATCTTCACCCAGACACACGGTGCTCAAGTTCTACTCCAACGAAGACAAAGAAGGAATCCTGAGACAAGTACGAAGTAGAGAAAAGATCACATACAGGGGAAAACCCATCAGAATCACTGCTGACTTCTCCGAAGAGACCCTACAAGCAAGGAGAGAATGGACAAAGATCTTCCAAGTCCTGAAACAAAACAACTGTCAACCAAGAATAATCTACACAGCAAAGATCTCATTTGTATATGAGAACGAAATCAGATACTTCAATAGCAAAGAAAAACTAGAATATGTTTACACAAAACCAGCTCTACAAAGCCTTCTTAGAAATGCGCTAGTCTCGGATAAAATGGAGGCAAATCTCAAACAAAGTTGGCAAATAAGAAGTTCTCCAAACTAAAGCCCGCACAAACAAGGCAATTACACACAAAACAACACCCACAAAACACAATAGCATGGCAGGGCAAAATTGCAACCTCTCAATTATAACTCTCAACACAAATGGTCTAAATTCACCAATCAAAAGACAGAGATTAATAGAATGGATCATCAAACAAGACCCAACCATCTGTTGCCTACAAGAAACACATCTAACCAGAAAGGATGCAAAGAAACTGAAAGTGAAGGGATGGAAAAAGATATTTCACGCCAATAGACGTGAAAAAAAAGCTGTGGTAGCTATCCTAATTTCAGACGAAATAGATTTCAATTCTAACTAACATCAAAAGAGACAGGGAAGGCCATTTTATACTGGTGAAATGAATGATCCATCAAGAAGCAATCACCATCATTAATATTTATGCACCGAATCTTAATGCACCTAATTACGTAAAGCAATTACTTAAAGACTTAAGGGAAGACATAGATACCCGCACAATTCTTGTAAGCGGTCTCAACACAGCTCTAATACCAATGGACCAGTTTACGAAACAAAAACTCAACAAAGAAACAACAGAGCTCACACAAACAATAGAACAACTGGTCTTAGTAGACATATATAGAACTTTTTATCCTAAGGCCACAGACTATACATTCTTCTCAGCGGTGCATGGCACCTTCTCCAGAATCGACCACATGATAGGACATAAAGCGAATCTAAACAACTTCCAAAACATTAGTATCATACCACGTACCCTCTCAGACCACCATGGGATGAAACTGGAAATCAACAACTCAAAACTCCCCAGGAAATATAGGCACTCTTGGAAATTGAACAATATGCTATTAAACGAACAATGGGTCAGAGAAGAAATTAAAGATGAGATCAAAAAAAATATGGAAACAACTGAAAATTCTGATACAACATTCCAAAATTTGTGGGACACCACCAAAGCAGTGCTACGAGGTAGATTCATCGCAATCGGAGCGCATGTCAAGGCCCAAGAAAGACGCCAAACACAGGAACTAACCACACACCTCCAGGATCTGGAAAAACAGCAGCAGAAGAGTCCCATGCACAATAGGAAACAAGAAATCATCAAAACAAGGGAGGAGATAAAACAAATAGAAATAAAAAAATCTATACATAAAATCAACAAATCAAAAAGTTGTTTTTTTTGAGAAAATAAACAAAATAGACACTCCACTGGCCCGATTGACCAAAAAAATATAAACAAGAGAAAGTGAGAATCAATAGCATTAAAGATGACAAAGGCAACATAACAACAGACACTGCAATCATTAAGAAAATAATTAGAAATTACTACAAAGAACTGTACTCCCACAAATTTGAGGACCACCAAGAAATAGAAAAGTTGTTGGACTCTCACCACTTACCAAAACTCAGTCTGGAGGCAACTGAAGAATTAAATAAACCCATAACCGAGGCAGAGATTGAAACAGTCATCAAGGATCTCCCAAAAAAAAAAAGCCCAGGCCCAGACGGCTTCACCACAGAATTCTACAAAACATTCCGAACAGAACTAACCCCAATCCTCTAGAAGCTCTTCAAAACAATAGAGAAGGAAGCAACCCTCCCAAACTCATTCTATGAAGCCAACATCACCTTAATCTCAAAACCGGACAGAGAACCGTCAGAGAAGGAAAACTACAGACCTATTTCTCTGATGAACATTGACGCTAAAATTCTCAACAAAATCCTAGCCAATAGAATTCAAAAAATCATCAGACAGATCATTCATCCGGATCAAGTAGGATTCATCGCTGGAATGCAGGGATGGTTCAACATTCGGAAATCCATAAATGTTATAAACCATATCCAAAAACTGCAAAACAAGAAACACATAATAGTTTCAATAGATGCAGAAAAAGCTTCCAACAAAATCCAACACCTCTTCATGCTAAAAACTCTAGCCAAAATAGGCATAGATGGGAAAATAGCAATAGCAGTTGAGAACAGAATAAACAAATGGGACCTCATCAAACTAAGAAGTTTCTGCACAGCAAGGGAAACAATCAACAAAGAAAAAAAGCAACACACAGAGTGGGAGAAGATCTTTGCACACGATATAGGCGATAGGGGGCTAATTTCCAGGATACACAAAGAACTCCAAATGAACCAAAAAACCAAAACAACCAAGCCACTCAAGAAATGGGCACGGGAAATGGGCAAACATTTCACAAAGGAACAAGCCCAAATGGCAAACAAACATATGAAAAAATGCTCCAGATCCCTGGAAACAAGGGAAATCCAATATAAAACATTGATGAGGTACCACCTAACACCAGTTAGATTGTCCCACATAAACAAGAACACCAACGACACTTGCTGGCGAGGATGTGGGGAAAAGGGAACACTACTCCACTGCTGGTGGAGCTGCAAATTGGTACAGCCTTTATGGAAATCAGTCTGGAGAACACTCAAACAACTCAAAATCTGTATACATATGACCCAGCAATAGCACTCCTAGGAATACATCCAAAACACCTGTTTTACGACAAACCAACATGCATCCCTATGTTCTTAGCAGCACAATCAGTAATTGCAAAAACATGGAAGCAACCAAAATGCCCATCAGCAGAAGATTGGCTAAGAAAGCTTTGGTTCATCTACTCCATGGAATACTACTCAGCTATTAAAAAAAACAAAATGCAGTTCTTTGTGGCTAAAAGGGCGCAACTGGAAACTATAATGCTAAGGGAAATGAGCAAATTCCAAAAGGTTAGATACCACATGTTTGCCTTGATTTAACTTGTAATTTTTGTTTGGTTGTTGGTTATTTTTTGAACCTGTCATTGATACTGTCTCAACCCAGATGTTTCGAAGAATGGAACTTGCATTACTTTCAACATATTGTTTACCCAATACTATGTCAATTAATTCCATAATGTTGTATATTGATACTGAGGTTTTTTTGGGCCTTTAAGTGACCGGATCTTTACTCTGTTACCCTTTCTTCAGACTAGAGAAGGTCTCTCCAAAAGGCCACTGAACTTATCTGGACAATAGGAGGCTGGACTTTGTGCTAGATATATGTTTGCAAGGAACAAATCTCAACTTAACTTGAACTGTGGTTATGCAACAAGGTGGAGGAATCCACTATGGTGGGATGGCTGTGGCAGGGGTGGGGGGAATCCCCAGTGCTATAAAACTGTATCACATAATACAATGTTAACAACAATAAAAAAAAAACAAAGAGGGAATGGAGATGCACATAAAATAATCATGGGAGAACTCAACACCGCATTAACTCTGACAGACCAATGAATCAGAAAGTTAACAGAGAAATAGTAGAACTCACACAGACCATAGGACTAATGGACTTGGTAAATATTTACAAAACTCTCCACCCTATAGATGCAGAATATACATGTCTTTCAGCAGTGCATGGCACCTTCTCAGAATTGACCAGAAGATAGGGCAAATGGGAGACTCACTAACTTTAAAATTAGGAATCATAAAAAGCACCTTCTCAGAACACAAAGGAGTGAAAGTGGAAATCAATAAATCAAAATGCCCCAAGACTTACGTAAACACCTGTAGGATGAATAATAATACTACTAAATGAACAATGGGTCAGAGAGAAAACAAAGGATGAGATCAAAAAATGTATGGAAACCAACAAAAACTCAGATAGAATGGTCGAAAACTTGTGGGGCACCACCAAAGCAGTGTTGCATGGTAAATTCATAGCAATCGGTGCCTATGTCAAAACCCAAGGAAGATGCCAAATACAGGAATTAAATACACACCTCCAGAAATTAGAGAAACAACAACCAAATGACCCCTCAAACAAAATAGAACAAATCATCAAAGCAAGGGAGGAAATAAACCAAATAGAAATAAAAAAAAAACCACTAATCACAAAATCAATGAATCAAAAAGCTGGTTCTTTGAGAAGATGAATAAAATAGACAGCCAACTGACCCATTTGACAAAGAAAAAAAATGAGAGAAAACGGGCATTAGTAGAATCAAGGATGAAAAAGGCAACATAACAACTGACACCACAGCCTCTGAAGCAACAAAAGACATGAACAAACCTGTAACTGAGATATTGATTGAGTCAGTGATTAAAGGTCTCCCAACAAAGAGAAGTCCAGGTCCAGATGTTTCACTACAGAATTCTACAAAACATTCCAAGCAGATCTAACCCCAATTCTCCACAATCTCTTTAAAATGATAGCAAAGAAAGCCACCCTTCCAAACTCATTCTATGAAGCCAACATCACCTTAATCCCAAAACCAGGTAGAGAACTAACAGAGAAGGAAAACTCCAGACCAAACTCCCTGATGAAAATTGATGCTAAGATTCTTAATGAAATCCTAGCCAATAGAATTAAAAAAAAAAAGTCATATTTTTTCCAGATCAAGTAGGATTCAACCCTGCATGCAGGCATGATTCAACATTTGAAAATCCATAAATATGATACATCACATTCCAAAACTGAAGAATTGAAATCATACCATGGTATCAATCGACACACAAAAAATCTTTTGACAAAATCCAACACCACTTCATGCTAAAAATCCAAACCAGGGTAGGCGTAGAAGGAACAATCCACAACATAATCAAAGCAATATACAAAATACCCAACACTAGCATTAGACTGGATGGAGAAAACCTGGAACACTTCCCACTGAGATCTGCAACAAGAAAAGGATGTTCACTATCACCATTGCTATTCAACATAGTCTTAGAGGTACTTGAAGAGGACATCAGACAGCAAGAAGAAATTAAAGGAATCCAAATGAGGAAGGACGAAGTCAAGCTTTCACTATTTGCAGATGACATGATCCTTTACACAGAAGAATCAAGAGACTCTACAGAGAATGCTAGAACTTATACAAGAGTTTGGACAAGGGGCAAGGTACAAACATATGAACAAAACATAACAACCATAGTGTATGCAAACAGTGCCGAGATGGAAAAAGATCAAACCAGCACAATCCCATTTAAAATGCTAGAGAAGAGCATGGAGTATCTAGGAATAAACCTCACAAAAATGCATGAGACCTCTCTGTAAGAAACTACAGTAAGCCTAAAAATGAAACTGAGGAAGACTTCAAAAGAAGGAGAAACTCCAATGCTCTTGGATAGGTAAAATCAATACTGTAAAAATGACTATGCTACCAAAAGTAATATACACATTCAATGCAATTCAAATCCAAGTACCCAAAACATTCTTCATAGAACTTGAAAAAAATGATACAAAGGTTCATCTGGAAACACACACACATGCACTCACACACACACAAACACACACACACACACACACACACAAACACACAACCATGAGGAGCTAGACCATCTTGAAGAACATGAAGTTAACTGGGAAACCACAGTTCTGGACCTCTGGAGATACTATAGGGTGGTGGTTATTAAAACAGGCTGCTACTGGCAAGAGATAGAGAGGAAGACCAATAAAATAGAATAGAAACAACTGAAGGGAACCCGCATAGATACAACCAAATAATTTTTTACTAAAAAACAGACGAAAATGCATGCAAATGGGAGGTTGTCTTCAATAAATTCTGTTGGGACAACTGGCTAATATAAAACCACAACACAGACCCACATCTTTCACTATACATAAGATCAAAGCTAAATGGATAAAAGACCTAAACCTACACCCAGAAACTTTAAACATTTGGAAGAAAATGATGGACATGAGTTAGGTGTAGGCAATAACTTTCTAAATAGAACACGAAAAGAAATAGCAATCAAATAACCAAAATTAAGAAATGGGTCTACATCAAACTAAGAAGCTTCTACACAACAAGGGAATATATCAACAAAGGAAAAAAGTAACTCACAGAATGGGATAAAATCTTTGCACACTACATAGGTTATAGGAGGCTTAACTCCAGAATACACAAAGATCTCCAGAGAAATCAAAACACCAAAACAAACCACTCAAAAATGGGCATGGGAATTGTGCCGGCATTTCACAAAGGAACAAATGCAAATGGCAAACAAACATATGAAAAAATGCTCAAGTTCCCTGGAAATAAAGGGAAATCCAAATTAAGACAGCACTGGGGTTCACAGAAAGACAGTAAGGATGGCACACATACAAAAACCACCAACACTTGCTGGCAAGGTTGTAGGGAAAAGGGAAGACTTCTCCATTGCCAGTGAGAATGAAGGTTGGTGCAGCCTCTGTGGCAATCAGTGTGGAGAACACTCAAACAAATAAAAATCTGCATAGCATATGATCGAGCAATAACACTGTTAGGAATATATCCAAAACACCTACATGAGAAACTTACATGAACCCACATGTTCATAGCAGCACAATCAACAATTGCAAAAACTTGGAAGCAACCCAAATACCAATCAACAGAAGACTGGATAAGAAAACTATGGTTTCTTTGCTCCATGGAATACTACTAAGCTTAAAAAAAATGAGAAAGGTGCACTTTATTGTGGGAAAAAGACCCAACTGTAAAGTATCATGCTAAGGGAAATGAGTCAGTCCCCAAAGGTGAGATATCACATGTTTTCCTTAATTTAAGCTATTGCTGTCAATCTCAAAAATGGTACCTGCAAATTGTAATATTATTTCAACCTCTAATATCCTGTATGTCATGTAACAAGTGAATGCGATGTAATCAATGAACCTACAATCAATGTGAGGCAGACTGCTCATGACCAGAAGCCAGGTTAGAGAGGAAATTCACTGCGAGCTTACGAATTGGACACAGGAAGACAGTGATCATTCTCTTGATGTGTTAGACTGGATAATGAGCCACAGATGGAAAAGGTCATTTGGTATATTTGGCATTCACCTTACATAGATTGGTTTCACTTGTTCTTAGTTTATACCATCATTCAGGTATTTATAAGTTTTACTCAACTTCTTTCCTGTGTGTCCTGTGTGATAGCCTCTACTACACAGATTCCTTTCTCTCAGGAACTTTTCATCCTTACTGTTAAAGTTTCTACAAGTGTTCTCTATTTTATGATTTGAGCTGGTATATACAAAGGTATGTGAGTATAACCAGAACTGTGTTTCTTACCCATTTCTCAATCTATCTCCAATTGAATTTGATTATTTTCATCTCATAGATTCAAAATCTCTGGAATTTGCTTGAGTTTCCTGTTTCAGTGGTGCAATGAATTTGTTACAGTCAAGACATAAAGTGGCATTTTGAGAGAAGTGCACTAGGCTGATGAGATGGATGCCTAAGATACTTGAGAACAGTTTTCCTACAGTAACACAGGGATTGTATGACATTGAGATTTCAAAGTGTGAAGGCAGAAAACTGGAGTGTAATTTGAGTAAATGTGTAGGAGTCATTGTATGGTGCAGATTCACAGAGTAGATTTATCACCTGATTCACTATTGTGAGTAGTAGTTCAGGGTTGTTAGCATGTGCACCACAGGACAAGAAATATCATTAGTTGGAAAGCATGCTTGAAATTGAAGTCTATGACCAAGGTATCAGGCAAACGTTGCCTTAAGGGTTGCAATTTTACTTTAAATGTGGCAACTTCACTATCCATGGTCAGGATCTATGCTATAGGACCGATTCTTGCAGAAATTGAAAGTGTTGCATCCGTACTCGGCTGGTTGCAAAAATCTGAAGTCATATTTAAATGTATTGGCTCAGTTTTACCTTCTTCTAACAATAATTTGTTCTAACCCATGAAATATATGCCGATCAAATACCCAATGATATTTGCACAAGACATAAGAACCAGTGAAGACCAGTAAAAGTTTGCATTCATCAGGAGATACAAATGAAACAAAGAAAGATTCGCCAGTGACTTTTATATGGCAGACACAATCAGAGATAAGAAAAGAAAGATGCAATTTGTCCCATTAAAAATCAATAGCACACTAAACATGACCAGATGCTTAATTTGACTGGTAATTGTTCTCTAGACCAGTATCTTCTGAACAGGAAACATTTCTAGTATCTTCCTGTGGAACAATTCTGTTGTGATAGCAGAATAAATACTCCTTTGCAAAATTGCTTAGTAACTTATCATGGCTCCAAACATAATGCTCAGTTGTTATTCATATGCTTTAAGACCCTGCCAAGACATAATCATAAAGTTATTTTCCTAGGTGCACTTTGTGTGTTAGCCATGTTAGAGTCACGTGGCTAAAGAGTCCCACGAATTTTCATATTCTTGTTTGATAATACATTGTCATGATTTTGCAGTATGTATCCTGTGGATCCCTTACATTTTCAGTATTATTTTTCAGCAAATATCATATGATTTTGCAGTATAAATCACATGGATACCTTCAGTGATAAATGGAATTTTCAAACACTTTGATTTGCAGAAAGAAACTATGTTCCTCCATTCAAAATTGAGGGGATAAGTAAAGCAGGGCTTGCTTAGAACAGAACATGTGGAATGTGTATAGTCTCTTCTCATTTTCACAGTAGTAAGGACAATAGCAAGATTGTCGAAATTTTGAACATATCTTTCAAATCAGTAACTATTAAATACTATCATAATGCCTTCATGTTGTTGAGTGTAATTTTTTTAAAGTCTGTGGTATTTTTATTTATGATCTCTTTGTGAAATAATTCTTTTTTGCCATTACACAGCCTTCATGCTCATATCACATCCATGTTTAAATTTCGCTCAGCCTATTGCTACGACATTTCATAGAGAAAACACTCATCTTTTGTGTCCTGCCAGTCTACTTCTGAATCAGTTCCCTGCTAACATGCGTGGGAAGGTAGCAGCAGATGATGGTTCAAGACCAGCAGTGTAGTGGAGACAAATGTCTTCTACTCCCTCTGACAAGGGTACTGGCATCAGCTCTGCTTGGTCTCTGATAGGAGAGAGAATGTTGGCTTTTGTGCATCATCAGCCTGTACATGGAATTGGCAGCATTTGGGGAGTGCCAGATCTCTGACTGAGTTGACGGTGTTGTCCACCTATTTTCTGTAACCACAGTTACCATCGTTTTCTTATCCAATCCTCTATGGATGGGAATCTGTGCTGATTCGCTGTCATTGCTATTGTAGTTTGTGCTGCTGCAGATAAAGGATTACCGATTCCTTTCTCACATGCAGATTTCATTTCTGTTGAATATATTCCCATGAGAGGGATAACTGGGTCATATGGCAGGTCCATTTTCAGTTTTCTTAGCAATGTCCATCCTGACTTCCATAGTAATCATATTAGCCCACTCTCCCACCAGCAGTGAAAGAGGATGCCTTTCTCCCAATGTCCATGCCAGCAGGTGTTGTTAGTAGAGTTCTGAATGCAGACTGATCTTAATGATGTTATTTGGAACCTCAGTTTGCTTTTCATTTGTATGTCCCTGACAGCCAGCAAGCCAGCACCTTTTTCATATGTCAATTAGTCATTTGAATTGATTTCTCTCCTGGGCCTGGCAGGGTGGCGTATTCGCTAAAGTCCTCAACTTGACAGCAACGAGATACAATATAGGCACCTGTTCCAATTCAGGCAGCCTTGCATTCCATTCAGCTCCCTGCCTGTGGCCTGGGAAGACAGTCAAGGATGACCCAAAATTTGGAACCCTGCAGCTGCCTAGGACACCTGGAACAGGCTCCTGTCTCCCTGCTTTCGATCCGGACATTACCGGTGGTTGTGGTCACATATGGAGTAAATCATCGGATGGAAGGTCTTCCTCTCTGTCTCTCCTCCTCTCTGAATATCTGACTTTGTAATAAAACAAATAAATCTTTAAAGAAGATTAATTTCTTTTGCCCATTTCTTCACAGGGTTGTTTGTTCCACTTTTGTTGAGCTTAAGGATTTCTTTGTAAATCTTGTATATTCAACACCTACCAGTTGTTTAGTGTGCAACAATTTTCTCCCTTTTCATTCGTTACATCTCCACTTGTTAATTATTTCCTTTGCTGTGTAGAATCATTGTAGTCTAATGTAATCCCATTGGTTTATTTTGGCTTTGACTGCTTAAGATTTTTGTGACTTTTCTAAGAGGTCTTTTTCAATGCTTGATTCTTGTAGAGGGCTTCCAACATTTTCCTCTAATGGTCTGATGATTTCTGGGTGTAGGTTTATTTTCTTGATCCCTTTAGTTCTGAGTATTGTACAGTGACAGGTAGGGGTCTTACCTCTTACCTAGGTAGACTGCTATCCTATCGCTCAAACACCATTTGCTGACGAGACCCAATGTTTCCCCTGAATTATTTTCAGTTGTGTTGTTCAAGATTAGGGCTATGCATGCGTGGGCTCTCTTGTGTGGTTTCTAATTGATCTTCCTATCTGTACAAGTATCAGATTATTTTGATGACCAATTACCTCTAATATGCTCTCTGAAATTGTGATTCCTCCAGTTTGTCTTTTATTAGTCAGGATTGGTTTGGATATTTGTGGACTCTTGTGTTTCCAGAGGAACTTTGTAAGTTTTTCTACTTCTGAGAAGAACGTTATTGGGATTTTGTTTCCGATCGTGTTAAGTCGCAATATTACTTTTGGTAATAGGTACATTTTGATAATATTGATCCTGCTGATGCAAGAACATGGTAGATATCTCTTTCATATGTATCTCCTATTTCCTTTTAAAAAAGGTTTTACTTTTCATCATCCATTTATTAAACTACCAAAGTCCAAATTAAGTTGAATAATAAAGACTCTGTGGTGTATCTAATCCATGGGATACTGTACTACCACAACCTGAAATCTTCTCATTACAAAAAAAATATTTCCAGATGAAGACAATTATACTCAGTATCCCACTGATGCATATATCATACATTGTCTCTGCTTTAAAATAACATTCATGCAAAATACCAAAAAACATTACATACATTTTGACAACTACATGCATGTGTATCTGGATATATCTACAAATGTATATATATATACATATATGTATATATATTTGCTATATCCTATATATATAGTAGATAATATATATAATACATATTTTAGTAGATATATTAGTATATATATACTATCTACTAATATATATATTCTTAGTATATATCTATTCAATTATATATGTATAAATAAATATATATCTATGTACACTCATAGAGGAACTCAGTGAAATAGAGCTATGTACTGAAACGTAAAGATGTGTGGCCACACAATGCCAGAGGAAATAAAATCAATGAATCTAAAAAATGGACCAGGGAGCAAACACAGTTGTTTCAACAAATCATCTTGGTAAAATGGATATGTACACACAGAACTAAGAAACAACACCCTGTTTCTCATCTTACTAAAATTCAACCCTTAAATCAAACAAAGGAACTAAATAAACAAACAATATGACAGCATCAAAGTACTGGATGTGCACTTGGCAAAGACAACGGTGTAGTTAAAGACATATTAGAAAGGACTGTACTCTAAAGGCTTAGAAAATTGAAGCAATATAACAAATGGATTGCATCAGGTTAAGCACTTGTTGCATTTGGGGTAGATATTCAAGAACGTAAATGGGCAGCAGCAGCATGGGGGAAAACATTCTTTTTGGCAAAACAGAGAGTTGACTAACATCCAGCATGCACAAAAGAATGAAGAAACTCCAAAGCAGCATGAACAAAATAAGGTTCCCAAGAAAAGGGTTGGGTTTGTCATGGTTGCCTTGTGGCTAAAATTCTTATCTCGAACACTTCGGGGTTCCATATGAACTCCGACTGCTCCACTTCTCTTACAGCTCCCTACTTTTGGCGTGGAATGGCCTGAAATGGCAACAGATGATGGCCCAGACCCATAAAAGCATGCATTCATGCAGGAGACCTAGAAGAAGCTCCTTCCTCCTGGCTCTTGCTGGCCATTGCAGCCACTTGGGGATTGAACCAGTAGATGGAAAATCTCCCTCTCTGTCTTGGCCTATCTAGGTAAATCTGACTTTCCCATTAAAATGGAACTTTGGAAAAAGAAAATGGCTAAGAGCATTAACAGGTTTTTTTTTCAAATAATGAAATTAAAATTGACAATATGTATATGAAGCCAAAATCATGTACTCCAGCACAAGGGCATGAAATAAAAACCTGGCAAGAGTGGCTTAAGCACAGAGGTTTCCTAACAACCTGACTGACAGTTATTCCTGACAGGGGATAGGCACCATGATGCATGGTCGTGGGAATAGAAAGTAGTATATTTCAAGCATATTGAAAGTGTGGTGGAAATCAGTGTGAGGGGTGCAATGAAATAGCCCAGCCAATTGCTACAGAAAATATATGTACATGAAAGCAATTCTGCCCATGAGAGAGTGACCAACAACCCCATGCTTTTAGCAGCATCATTCATAACAGCCACCATTTTTACACAGCCCAAATGTTAATCAGCTTATACCTGGAGAAATTTCCACATTAATTGCATGGAATATTCAGGCATAAAAACACTAAAATCTTAGGGTTTGCAACAAAATGACACAGCAGGAAACCTTAAGCTTAGAGGAACACGTCAGTCCCCAAGGCCAAATAGTCTATGTACTCTTTGGTCTGTAACAACTGATAAATGGAGCACAAAAATGAAAACTTTATCCCACTGGAAATTAACGGCTACATGCAGCATGGCTCTATGATGCTGAGTAATGGTATGATTAAATATTTGTTGTAGTTTGAGCCAAGCACAATAGCATAGTAGTTAAATCCCTCAACTTTCATGCACCCAGATCCCGTATGATTGCTGTTTCTTTCCTGGAAGCCCTGCATTCCAAACAGATAGCATCCTTCTTGTGATGTGGAAAACAGCAGAGGAATGCCCAAAGCCTTGGAATGCTGCACCCACATGGGAGTAAATGAGATTGGCTTCATCCAATGAGCATCAGTTACTAACCAGAGAACCTGTATTCCAGTTGTTAGTGTATTTGTCCAGCAATGAGATGCCTATATGCACTTGAAGCCTCATTAATCCATTTGAAGATAGACTTTTTCTGGGTAGGTTTATTGGAAAAGCTATGCTAATTTATTTTAAAAGACTATTTTGAATTATTTGAAAGTTATTATTGCATACAGTTTAAGAGAAATTCTTGTACCTCCTGGCTCCTTTTCTCAGTGCCTGCAATGGCCAGTGATATAGCCATTCATTTCAGGTTTCTTAGTGCCACTGTCCTCAGCCTGTGGATATAGCATGGGACCTATCTGTATTCCACTGCTTTAGTATTATAGCCTGGAGAGAAAATGCACAGCATGTCTTGTGTTCATCCTAAATGAGAAAATTGGCAGAATTCTCTCTGACCCCCTTGATGCTGTTTCACCCCCTGTTTGCATGGACATTCAAGCACCCCGCTAAGATTTCTGTAATCTATTGAGGCATTGTTGTTTGGCCCTGTGAAATGGCTTTTTTCAACCATGTGAGCTTGAGAGTTAATGTCACTGAAAATGTCTTGATGAGTGAGCCTTTGACAATTGACACACAGGAGTACAACCAAACCCATGCCATTTCAGGACACCCTATTTTGTACCTACCCATTGACCCGAAATTAGGCCAGACATATAGCATGCCTTCTGGGAAATGGCTTAACAAGAATTTAACAAAGCAATGCAAGTGATGGGAGTGAGAAGTGAAACTGCTATGGCAATAAATATAGTTATTGTTATCTCAAAGACTAGCCTGTCTTTGTAAGTTTTTGAAGCATAGAAAATGTAACTGTTTTAGCCGCTTTTATAATTTTAGCTAGAGGAATTGAGGATGCTTTTGTTAAAACATGCTTTTGATTATTGTCTGATTGTTTATGGAGTTAAGGAATCTGTAGTTTTAGGGGGATTTTATATTTGAAATTCCTGTTTTTGATTTTAGTTTTTTTCCCTTATAACCTATTCCCCCATTAAATGATGGGTAAATTGTAGAAATAGAAATGTGGTGGGAAAGTGCTACTAATATCAGGTAATCACATGTGCCAAGGCCTTGGAGTCCTGGCTGTAGCTTTATGGATAATGCTGAAGATTAAATAATAGCTTGCTTTGAAGAATATGAATACAGTAATTTGCAGAATTATCTTTAGGGGCACCTGCTTAGCCATGAAGTGCAGACGAAGTGACCAAATGTCTGTACATGCCCCCTTAATTTTGAAGTAAAAAATAGAAGAATTAGTTGCTTGTGTAGAAGCTTGAGAGGGGTTTTGAGAAAATATAAAAGGACAGCTTTTTCTGGAGCTGTGGTGAGAATACACCAAGTGTCTGTGCCTGTGTCTTTCTTATCGCCGACCCCATGCACTTTTCCCAAGCTCAGATCCCGGCTGGAGCTGGACTCCAGCACTATAGAACATTTAAGATATAAATAAAGAATACCTTGAAAGTTGGAAAAATTATATCACATTCCTGGATTGGCAGGATCAACACGATCAAAATGAGCATATTACCAATAATGATATTCAGATTCATTGCAATCCCAATCAAAATCCCAATAACATTTTTCTCAGACATAGAAACAATTTGTAAGAAACTTCATTTGGATTCATGAAAGCCCAGAAATAACCTAAGCTATCTTGAATAATAAAAAGCCAAGTGAAAGAAATCACGATTCCAAACCTCAAGACTGATACAGATCAGTGGTCATCAAAACACTCTTGTATTGCAACAGAAACAGAGAAGGTGATCAGTGGATCAGAACACAAACACTAGAAGGGAGTTCACATATGTAGGATCAACTAATCTTTGACAAGAAAGCTGGAAACTATCCAAGCAAAATTCCGGATCTATTCAGCAAGTGCTGCTCGGATAACAGTATAGCAGCTGCAGAGGTAAGAAGCAAGAAACACAACTGTCCAACTAAAAAAAAATGACTCTAAATGGATCAAGGACCAAAATCTACACCCAAAAACCATCAGACTTTTCAAGAAAAAGTATTGGAAGCACACTCAAAATTGTAGCAACAGCGAAAGACTTCTTAGAAAAATAACAAAAAGCACAGGCAATCAAAGCCACAGTCAACAAATGGGATGTCATCAAACTGAAAAGGTTCTTCTATGCACTAAAGGAAACAAATGAAGAAAGTGAGGAGGTAAACAACAGAAACAGAGAAAATACTTGCACAACACACAAGTGATGGGGAACTAATATCCAGGATTCATAAGGAGCTACAGAATCCCAGGGACAATAAAAACCAAACCAACAAAGAAATAAGCAAACCACCTTTGAAGAAAAGAGCAAAAGATTTAGCAGACATTTATTTTTTTGAAAAAAAAATACTTTCAAATGAAAAGATGCTCAGGCTTCCAAGGCATCAGAGATATAACTGAAAATAATATACATATGTTCTCTCTAAGTAAACCATCGTGCAAACTGTAACTTAAATGACCTGATTTGGGTTGCAATGTTCACCAACTCATACAAAGCCAAATGGAAGGCCAGATTTTGCCAAGTCCTGGAATAAAACATGTATGAGAACTGAATCTGGGAGTGGGTCAAGTGGAGGAAGTTGGGTAACTTCACTGGCAAGTCATAGTTTTCACTGGTGAATATGTAGCTCATACCTGGTGGTCAGACAAGCTGGGCAAAGTAGCTCCAACAGCTGGCTAATGTGTCAGTTGGTAACGGAAAGGGGTGTACTGGGCAAGACAGAGCAAACCTTAGTCCACAATTGAAACTAGTAACCAGGATGGAGCATAGGTCATGACGATCTCTTGCACCTAGTGGTCTGTGTGAACCAGCGATGCTATGCCAGAGCGTCTAAAGCAGAGATAGGGCCAAGTGAGGGCCTGTGCCAAAGTGAGTCAGAGCAATCACTGGTAAACACAGGATCTATGGCTGGGAATAGGCTGAGATGGGAAGTAAGGGGACACCCTTAATGGATTGAGGTTTCCACTTCAGTGGGTGTGTGGGCTAGAATGCCGGCTGTGTTCTCATCAGGATATGGTTATAGTCTCCCATGGCACAAGTATGGACTGGGACAGGGTGCACCAAGCCTGGCCAGACTCCAACACCATCTGGTATCCTGAGGACCAGGGTAGATGTGGGAAAGACTAGGCTAGGACTCAAGACCTACTGGGCCATGTGTGAGCCATATGTGGGTGTGGACCAGCCATGGCTGGGCTGACACATCCAACATCAAGAAGCAGTTTGGGTTGAAGGCCAGTCAGAACAAGCCACTGTTCCTGCTATGACAGGAGGTGAACTGAGTACGGCTGGCTATTGGACCCCCGATATGCACAATCTGGCTTTGGGAAAGGTACTGATTGAAGAACCTGGGCAACTCATCTGGCAGGACACAGATCCGGCATGTAAACACATGAAACCTGCTAGGAAACAGCCCAGAACAGGTCATGGAAAGTTACCCACTGGCATATATTTGGTATACATTGGGTTGTGGGCAGACCACACTGAATCAGTTCATGTCATCCAGTGGCAAATACGAGAAACAGAACAGAATGTGTTTCGAGCCAGGCTCAGTCTCAACAAAAAAAAATTGTCTAATAGGAAATGCCAAGACGAGGTGGCCTGTACTGCATGTGACAACAGCCTCCAACCAACATCCAGGACCTGAGGTGGGGTGGGGGTAACAGGATAGGAATTCTCCCTTAATATTGCCCTTTTCCTCAGATACATGAAGGAAACAATGTGGAAATCATAGTCTTACCCACCTTCCTATATCCATTGAACCTTTTTACCCTAATTAACTATATAAGTTGTGATAAATATAATGAAAAAAAAATTAAAAATGGTATGTTCTGGGATATTTTAGTGCACAAAGTATTTAAAAGATAAAAGAACTAAATAAAAACTTAGACCAAATTTTCCCAGGAGTCAAAGACATTAAAAAATGGGTCAGTATGAGGTCACACTGGTTCAAGTCACTGACAGTAACATTAGTACGACATATAATGACTAGATTGAGATCTGGCTGCTCCATGTCCTATCTCCTGCTCTTTTAATGTACCCAGTGAATGAGTACAAAATAGTTGAAGTTCTGAAATACATGGGAAACTCAGATGCACTCCAAGCTCCTGGTTTTAGCCAGAGATAGTCTTGGCAGACGCAGCTTTAAAAAATAGTGTAAATAATACATAATATAATATAATATAATATAATATAATATAATATAATATAATATAATATAATATAATATAATATAATATAATATAATATAATATAATATAATATAATATAATATAATATAATATAACATGATACCATATCATATCATCTAATATGATATAATAGAATCTTATACAATTCAATACAATATAATACATATACCGAGGTTCATATACATATATATTTATATATAAAATCAAATATACAGAGAGGAGGAGATACATAGAGGAAATTTGTCTCTCCTTTTTCACTCCCAAGTGGCCACAATAGCCAGAGATGTGTCAAGCCAAACTCTAGAGTCAAGAACGTCTTCCTGGTCGCCATTGTGGCTGTAACCTCCAATGGCTTGAGGCTATCCTTGACTGCTTCTCCAGGCCACAAGCAGGAAGCTGGAAGACAAGTGGATCAGTCAGGACATGAAGTGGTGTCCATATGGGATCTCAGCATGTCCAAGGTAAGGACTTTAGCTACGAGGCTGCCACGCCAGGTTCTCGTGCAACCTTTGGGGTAAAACAGTAGCTGGTGATATCTCCTGCTCTCTCTCTCTCTCTGTGCTTGAGTCTCTCTATAACTCTTCCCTTCTTTTGAGAAGTAAGTCTTTGTTTTTGCTAAATTGAAATCACATTTGAATTGGACTTTGACAGCCACCACTTCCCATGTGACTCCTCAGAGCTGAACGGCAAATATTCCCCAGGTGACTCCTTTACTTATTAAAAAAAAAATAAAAAATAAAAAACAGTGCTACTTACCTCTCACTGTTGTGAGTTCTTCCTTTTTCTTCCCTTCTTTTTCTTTCCAATGCTTCCTTTGATACCCAGCTTCTGGCCATACTCATCCCCATGCCATATTAGAAGTTCACAGCCTGGTTTGATGACATGGCAGGTGCGGTAAACTATCTGTGGTATTGGAAGGCCACCAAATTTTGCTCCTCATCATTCCGAGCACAGTTCACATACCTAGTGCAGAGATAAATGCTGAGTTGTCATGTGCTGTTACACTTGAATCTCATCTGTTCTCTGATAGCCTCCATCCTGTTTGAATCCCTACTCTGCAAGAGCTCTCCCTGCAAACATGTATCTCTCTCATGAGATCAATGAAGTCCCATGTCGAAGGTGTAGATACCGTATTTGTTCTGACAAGCATGCTTTCTTCCTTCTTTCCTCACTAGTCATCCTGAAATTCCTAAATAGTATTTATATAGAATGTGTTTTTAGAAACTGGCCATAATATTCGAAGGTCATTCAAATAGATAGCAAAGAACATATCATGTAAAACTCACTGAGGAAAGTAGAGGAGAAAGGACAGTGATCTTTTCTGTGAGAGAAATATCATCTCCAGATGTAAAATGCCATGGTTCTTACCTCATACAGTTGGCCAAAGAAATGTCCTTTCCATCCACGTACTCATAACTGTTTCTCCCTTTGGCTATCTGAGTTTCAGAAAAATCAGTTAATATGGTTCTGGAAATGGGATAGTTCAGCAGAATTATTAACTCAACTACCATCATGTTCCATGACATTCCATGAGTCCAACCACATCTTGAGACATAACATAGTGCTGGTACACACCTAATCTGATTTGTTTCCTTACAGTAGAAGCCCACCGCTGAGATCGAACTGCTTTGTTTTTACAGCCCAGTGATCTCATCAATGCTAAACTTCAGTAAGGATTCTGTGATGTAATCATGTTGGCTCCACTCATGCCATAATGAGTAGAAGGACACATGAACCGGACACATGAGCCAAACTCACAGCAGGCATGTGGAAACCCACCAGACTGCAAAGGGATGTACTTCTTACCTGCCAGCTGTACCCACTATTGGCTTCCTGTTCCACTTCTATGATCTTGCCCTCAAAAGGACCAAACTGCAACGCCAGTGGCAGATAAGATGCTTCATTAAACACTCCAAGCCAAGCCTCAGGAATGCTGGATGGGCCAATTCGAAGCCCAGTGGGCACACTGAGGAGAGCACGACTAGGATGTCCCTTATCCACTAGGTTGTCCTTTAGAAACACCGGGGGTCCGTGAGTAGCACAGCTTTTCAGGAAGAACTTCTAACACTTCTCACAATCTGGAGATGAGATTGGAATGGATTGGGAAAGGATACCAAACAGTACTGGATATAGAGAGCAACAGAAGCAGCCAACTAAGCACATCACTCAGCCTCAATTTTGCAACCAAAGTTACCAGCAGACGGAATGATAAAAGACAAATGTACAAGTGGAATTTGATTTCAAGCTATAGGATTTCTCTTTGTGGATGAGCTAAAGTGTCACTTACACAGGTAATCATCATCCTCAGTCTCACTGAACTCTTTGTATGTCTGTCCCATTCTTTCTTGCAAGTTGTACATCTGAAATTTTTCATTCTCATCCTTTCTTCTGACTTCTGAGATGGAGAAACTAAGTCAGTGAAGTTATTGGTAATTTCGTGTTTCATGTTTTATTAAAATATAGGGCTTTCAAGACAAGAAACTCTGTATGGAATTTTTGTTTTCATGAAAAATCTCTGGTTGTCATTCATTTCCCCTGACATTTGAACAGCTCTTTATTTAAAAGAGAAAGAAAGACACACATAAAGATCAACACATCAGCGGAGAGAAACAGTGCATGTGGAACGCAGGGAGAGGTAGGGATGTTCACTGATTAAGTAACTTTGAGAGCAGGCAATCCAGCCTCAGATCAGAAAGTTTTATCCAGTTCTCACTAAAGGATGGTAAGACTTGAATCATGTGTCTCATCAACAAGCAACAATAAGTTGTATATTAACAATATGGTAGAGTCAGAGAGAGGGTTGAACTCAGGTACTCTGCCATGGGAAACAGGCATATTAAGTAGCAACTTTGCTCCTAGGAAAACTGACTTCCTCTCTGTAAAGTTTTTGCATATAGCCTAAGTAACCTTATCCCATTTTGTTTCTTAGATCAGCCCCCAATTAGCCTAAAATGTAATCATGTTTCTAGAGGCTCTATTCATTTTGCATTGAGTGTGACCCAAGCATGCAATTGCACCTCTCACAGCTTGACCATCCTCATCAACCCTCACCTTCCTTGGGCTTCCTAGTGGGCCTGGAGAGACAACTCTTGAAATTGTTTTTCTTACCGAAGTTGTGTGTAGAAGCCACTTCTGAGATGTTTGATTCTTTAGGATGAAACACTGCTTTCCGGCCCTTCTTTGAGCCAGTTGTGTTTAATAAATTTGCTATTCCTGAGGTATCCTTCATACTCATTTCATTATGTGAAGTCCTGCTGGGCTTTCCCTTTAATGACAAAGTAACAGTTTTGGTTTGAAACTTATGATTCAGTTTAGTTATCCTTTGGGATTGCAAAGTGTTTTCAGGTGCATGACATTCTTTAATGTATCAGCAAACATGGGAACTATCTGAGGCGTTTGAATGCTGAGGGGAAAACATTATCTGTATTTCTTGTGTATTTGAGGATAGATCACATCAATTGAGGCTATTTTCTTCCAGATGATTTTCAACTTCTTCTGCACAAATGAAAGTGGAAAAGGGGCGGACATTTGGAAAGATAATCTAGAGAACAATATATGTGAAGGCAGGTAAATTGGGCGTCTTTAGAAGAGTATGTCTTATCAACTTGTGGACAGTAAAGGGGAAAATATAGGAAAGCACGGATAGGAAATACAACCAGAACATTTGTTTGCATAAATAAGGTGAGGAAGAGGTGAAACCAGATGATTGTTCAAAAAGAAAGATGGTGATAAAAGCTGAAAATGAGAGCATTTATTCAGATAATATTTGATTTCAGGATTGGATGGGCTGATGCCTATATCAAGTTCCTTGAATCCAGGTGTACTGTTAGCTACTTCTCCACAGCTAACCTTCCTCATCTGTAAATGTGCATACATACTTTTTTAAAATATTATTATTATTATTATTTTGGAAAGGCAGATATACAGAGAGGAGAGACACAGAGGAAGATCTTTCGTCTGATGTTTCACTCCCCAAGTGAGCGCAACAGCCGGATACTATGCCTATCCAAAGCCAGGAGATTCTTCCGGGTCTCCCACACGTGTGCAGGGTCCCAAAGCTTTGGGCCCTCAACTGCTTTCTCGGGCCACAGGCGGGGAGATGGAAGGGAAGCGGGGCTGCTGGGATAGAACCAGTGCCCATATGGGATCCCGGGCGTGCAAGGCGAGGGGCGAGGACCTTAACAACTGCGCCAATGCGCCAGGCCCTGCATACATACTTTTTAGATATTTAACATTATCTCATTACTGTGAGTTTAACGAATTTTTGTAATACAGGCTGTTACAACTGTACCATGTTTTCAAAAGCCTCAAACACAAAAACATATCAATAGTCCCAGGAACGATTTCCAGTGAAGAAGAGAGACAAACATCCCCTCAATCCATAGATCATTCCCCCAAGATGACAGCAACAGCCAGAGGGCAAGCTGATCTGTAGAGTGAAATTTTTGTAGCCTTCCTCAAGGTCTCCCATGTGGGGGCAGGGTCCCTGAGGCCAGATCCGCCACTGACTTTTCCAGGCCATAAGCAGGGAACGGGAAAGGAAGGTGAAACAAGCTGGGAAATGACCTGGTTTCCACATGGGACCCTGGATTTGTGCAAGGTGAGGATTTTACCCACCAGGGACTTGGAGACACTTTTCTTCTTGAAATCAATTTCCATAAAACACTTCACATTCCTATACCCACCATTCCTCATCTTTGTAATTGATTTAGTAAAAGAGCCATAGGGTGGTTGGATGGTTCCCATTATCGGTGTGATGTAAAACCTTATCTATTACAGATCATGTCAGCTATTATGAAAGATCATGATCAGGAAGAAGACAGCGAATAGTATTCGGGTCTTTTCTCCTCTTTAGTTGTGAGGGACTTAACAGGATTATTCCTTATTTTTTATTTTAATGTAATTAATTTTTTTTAGTGAATGGGATCTAAGAGCTACTCACCTTCTGCTGCCTGGTGTGTTTCATTTTGCAGGTCATCTGAGCAGACTTGACTAGAAGGTGACAAGGAAGGATTGATAAGTATTTCAAAACTTTGTAAACATCTTACCAGAAATGAACCTCCAATTCAGAGAGTAGTGATTCTAACCTGTGGTCCAGATGTGACATGAAAACATGTTTTAACTCTCATTTAGATGTATGCTTATGTGTTGAAGATTTTTTCTTTAAAACAAACCCCCACATCAAAAAGAAATCCTTCATTTCCACCTCAGCTCTTACTTATGCCTATTGTATTCAATGAAATTAACTAAGTTGATTTTCAGAACAAGAGTGATGAACACATGAGGAATAGAAAGAATTTCCTCAAAATAAAATAAAACTCTTATGGAAAAATCTGTAGTTAATTGCATACTTAGTTTTTAAAAATTGAAAACCTTTTCTCTAAGATCCGAAACAAGGTATGGTTTTTGCATACTTCTATACTACACATTTATTTCATCTGCAACTTTTTTCTAGACAGAACATGAGGCAAAGAAATTATTTATCCAAATTTGGAAATGAAGAAATATGATGTCTATATTCTATATTTGGCATGAACTTACAAATGGAAAACCCTGAATATTCCATCAAGAACCTGTGAGAGTTAATAAACAAATTGAGCATAGTAACCAGGAAGAAACAAAGGCAGCACTTCCGATGAAGTGTTGTTCAGCCCCTTAAGTTGTCTACAACATCAGCAATCCCATTCCTGAGTACTGTTTTGTAGGCCCCGGTCTCCCCAAGGGTTAGGTTAACTCCACACTCAGCTGTTTCTCAAAGGTGTAAAACAGGAAGGCGATCCATGGACTGTGATATTGAGCCCGTGGCTTGACTGCAATTTCCCTCCTTACCTGCTTCCTTGTGTGCATGGTCCTTGGGGGAGCTTATGTGTTGCCTAACCATTGGGAAGTTCCTGGGGAGGGGCCAAGCAGACTATATAAGAGAGTTTCAACGTTGAATAAAGGCCTCACTTCACAAGAATGAGCCCTCAGTGTGTGTGTGTGTCCTTGTGTTGTCTTGTCGTGCTGTGCATAAACCCTAGTCCCTCCACTCGACTCGGGGCTGGATGTATGGTGGCATGCAGGCGGTTGCCAACAAATGGAGGTTCCACCGAGATTGAGAAAGAGAGGATATAATGGCGAAGGGTCGGCCCAGGAGGGCTGGCCAGCAGGTCAGTGGGACGTATTGGTAAGTTTTTTTCCTAATCTGGGTAGGAAGGGAGTTATGATTTGTTGAAATATAGGGAGGCTAAGATCTATTTAGGAAGTGTATAGTTATGTTTTAGATTTTATTTTGAGACATAGTTTAGATTTTAGAGTGCTTTTGAAGAATTAGGTAGGTCGTGGGTGTTTAATTTATCCTGTGAAACGGACAATAAAATGGGGTTCAGCGAGCTCCCTGAATAATTGGGACACCGATCTTGAAGCACCTTCTACATCAACATGGGGAATGCTGTTGGTCAGAATTGGCTGACCAGAGAAATCAAACAAGTCAAGCAAAGGTAGAGTATAAATAAATGTGGGGGGGGAGGTGGGGTAAAAGAGTAAGAAAGAAATAAGTAAAGACTTATGTGTTCTGTAACTGTATTTAACAACTATAATCTGATTACTGAGTGGTCCACTGTTTAATTTAGCTTAAAGCATGAGAGGATCCTAAGTACTCTGTTTTATAGAAATTGCTCCCGGTTAAAGTATGTCAACGAAGAGGGTGGAAATTGCCAAAAGGGGTTAAGAGTTGTTAGTCTCTGTACTGAGGTGTTTGTGCATATGTTTAGTCATTATTATTGGTATGACTGGTATTTTTTTTTTTTGTCCAGACAAAATACAACAAAAAAAAAAAAAATATACTTTTAGGGGTTTTTTTTTTAAATATTCTTTGCTCCAGTTCTGGGTTTTGTCTTGATGGTTTAGTTGTGCTTGTTCAGAACTGGAGTGGCGTGTGGTGACCACTGACAGGACAAGTGGTGACGGGACAAGGACCTACCACCCCCCCCTTTCTTTCTCCTGGTAAATAATTTTAGAGGTGGTCTAACAAATTTACCAGGCCCTGGCAGACCAGATTGTCCCCACCTCCATGAGGAAAAGTTTGTATGATGTTTTTCTAGCTGTTTGGATTTCTGTGTTGTCCTGGTGATGGATCAAGTCTAACAAGTTTAAACCTCGTTATTGCATTTGGAACCTCTAAATTCTTCAGTGTTCTTAATCCAAGTTCTCTGACTTTGAGTGTTTCTAGTAGGGGATCCCCTGGAACTCTCAAAAATTGAAGACACAAATTTGAGTAGGTGTAATGGTCATTCAAAATAATTGGGGATTATCAGATGTTTCCTGATGATAAAATAGGCCTGCGCTTCCACCATTAGATGACTGGGAGCGGTTGTGATGCCCAAGAAGGCCTCTTCTCAAGGGGCAGGCTTGGGGCTCTGCCTGTGCCCCGGTGAGATGAGCTGCTCACTAAAGGGGAGTGCCTGGAGAGCAAGGGAGGACCTGCTTGCTGTGAATTTTGCTCCAATTTGTCTCAGGATCTGGTCTATAAATTTGGGAATTGTATAGTTGTCTTGCACAGATTTGATGAAACTGTGAGTCCAGGGAAGTGGAGTCCTCAGCAACTCTTTCGTGGGTTTTGGGATTTTTTTTTCTAAGTGGGATGGCCCCTAGCGCCTCAAAAGTCAGAATGAAATTGTCATTTCAAAGTTTTGTATCTTTCAGTTGGTAAAGTCATTTGTAGGACAGGACAACTGATTCAATCTGTTAACAACACAATTGGGAGGGGGGCAGTGCTAAAATGTACTAGGTCAAATCGAGGTATGGTTTATTCCAGATTATTTAAGAGACAAAATGGTACTTCTAAACAATTGGTAAATTTAAACATTATAAGATAATTTCAATTAGCTATTACAAAAGCAGTTTTGTTTTTAATTTACTAAGCATTACAGGTACCTTTAACTGTATATAAAATATAAAAATAAAAAATTATATATATTATTTTTCCTTTTTATCCCCCCCCCCCCCCCCCCCCCCCCCCCCCCCCCCCCCCCCCCCCCCCACCCAAAAATCCTTTTTCCCCCATATATATATTTTCCTTTTGTTGGCAAGCTATCTAGTCTATCGTTAGATTGGGCGTATAGAGGGACAATATTCATAAATGGTTAAATTGCTAAGACAAATACCTTTTGAATAATTATGTATGGATACACAATTAAGCTCTTGGAGAGGCTTATCCGATTTCGGTTTGCTCAGGACCATACAAAGTCTGTTGCAGCTGATTGGTTCCGAAAGAGAAAGCCTCGTCAAGTGCCAGGATGCACATCAAACACCTCCTGATGACTTCTGTTCCATGCCCTTCTATCAGGAACCACGAGAGGGACCTGACCGCCAACCCTGCTGCTGTTACCCCAACTGCACCCCCCACTCACCAGGAGAAGCTAAGAGCGGATGACTTACGCCCCTTTCCCTAAGAAACTTATGGGGGTCCAGTTTGCTGTTGGGAAAATGTAAGTGCCAGATGGGATGATAAGTACTTGGGGGTCGCCGGTTCCTGCTATAACGTGGGGATACATGTAATCATTTTAACCTCTATGAGATTCCTTGATTGTGAGGATTTTCAACAAGAATTTGAACATTGTTGGTTAAGAACCCAAGAAACCCTCATGTCAAGGGAAAATTATTGTACATGGCATTAGACTGGCAGCTTGATGTTTTAAGGAGATGTGTTAGGAATGTAGCCGGATATTGGCCATGGGACTAATGGCTTAGCCTAGGATTGTAGTAACGGTTTACTCTCGTTTCTTTGCCACCTAGGCAGGCCACATGACCCGGGAACAGGTCCTCATTTCACAAACTTGATGATATCATTAGTTGTTGGAAAACCCTAGAGCTCTCATCACAGTTGCGCATATGCGTAATGGGCAGCCAGAGATGGGTAAGATCTGGCAAGTAACTGATGTCCTACCTGAAGACAAGGGATCCCGCATGCCCCTGGAAGTGGGACTCCCCATTGATGGGTTATAGGCATGAACAGCTGGCTGCGTGGACAACCTAAGGACAGGTGTCCCATTCAAAAACACAAAAGCTGGTTCATGTAGCCCCCCGGGCTCCCAAGGGGGTAACTCCATCAGCGCAGCGTTTGTTCTCAAGGTGTATAAGGAAGGGCAATCATGGCCTGCATACTCTTAGCCCCTGGCCTTGACTGCAATTGTCCCTCCCTTCCTGCTCTCCCCTTTTATTAAGCATTGTCCTTGGGGGTGTTATACGGTGTTTGCCTAACCATTGGGAGGAGCCGGAGGGGCCTAGCAGTCTTATATAATGGAGGATTCAACATTGAAATAACAGGGCCGCACTTCCACAAGAAATGAGCCTCAGCGGGTGTTGTGTGGCCTTGTGTGTCCTTGGGCTGTCTCATAACCCTAGATCCCGTCCTCTCTGCTCCCGCGACTCGGTGGTTGGAAATATGTGGGCGATGCGGGGCGTTTGCCAACTCTGATTTCAGTTCCACCAGGACACTTTCAGTTCCTCTCCTGCCCAGTGCAATTGGGGGAAAGGCAGCAGATAATGGGCTGTAAGGCTAGGAAAAAATTGTTCTAACCACTTCAAAGCGTTCCATTTTCGAGGTTAACTAGGTTCAGCTGCACTGACTGG
>NW_024465220.1:0-2384 GCF_017591425.1 Ochotona curzoniae
CAATGGAAATAACTCCTCTCTCCCTGTCACCATGCCTTTCCAATTAAGCAATCTGCCATGAATTCAGTGGAGGGTCCCTTGTTGCCTGTACTGTGACTCCAGGAAGGTGCAGGTGCCCACCAGCATGGCCTGAGACAGGCAGAGAGGAGTGTGCAGCTGGTCCTGGGTCAAATCCTGCACAGGGTCACAGCAGGCTGTGGAATGAAGTCACGCAGAAATGGCAGCAGAAGTTCATCTTGCAAGTACCAATAAGCTTAATGTGATGAATCTCCACATCCATCCACGCACAGGGACAGCAAAAGAACAGAAGAAAGTACCCAGAGGGAAGCTGGACCCACATTTTGAGACATACCCAGACAGCACATGGCTAGAGAATGGGAGCGTAGGAAGGGATGGAGGGAAGCACCTTGGTCCCTGGAAGACTCTAGCCCCTGATCTCAGTATGGGTGGCTGGAAGCAGGATCTACCCCTGGAAGAAACCAAGTCGGCAATTTGGCCCTGGAGTAGCAGGTGTGGTGGACATGGGAGATGCATGTTGTAGCAGGGCAAATAAAGCTGGCTCTGGAGTGCCAGGCACGTGAGAGGTTTGAAGCTGATACCATGTCACTGTGCAAGTCAGCCTGGTCCTGGTGTACCAGGCAGGGCAGTGGGCAGGCTAGACATGAGGGGACCCCAGCTGTGCCTCCCCCCCAGGTCCTGGAGCAGATGTAGTATGTGTTGGAGGCTGGTGGAGCACCCTCAGAACAAATCTGGTCCTAGAGCAGTGGACTGGATACCAGCTAAGTTGGCCTGGCCCTGGAGTAGCTTGCAGGCCTGCTGGGAATATGGGGTGGAGTGGTATGAGGGATTTTCCAATGCTGGTGAGGAGCTAGCCTGGCCCTGGAATTGGCAACTGGTGGTTGAGGACAGAGGGGGCACTGCTCAAACTGCCTTGGCTCTGTAACAGCAGCCGCAGCCACAGATTGGGCAGACTAGAGTTCTGGGGTGGCCAGCACGGCCAGCTTGTCCTTGTTGGAATGGACAGGGTGGGAATGCTAGAAGTGCAACTGACACAGGGGAATCAGCAGGTGGGCCAACAGTCAGCTGGGAGTGCCAAGTGTTTGGGTGACTGTGCCTGGGGCAGCTGCCATGAGGCAAGTCAGGCTGGCTAGATGAGTTGGGGGTGTCAGGTTTGAGGCCCTGGTGGTGCAGCAAATGGCATTGAGTGCTGGGGCAGTGGTGGTGGGGTGGGGACATGGCTGGCTGAGCACATGTGGACCTGGAGAGGCTGGCTGGTGGGCTTGAGCCTGGGGTTGCCATCCAAGATTTTCTGGTTCTTCAACAGCAAGCAGTCCAGAAGGACAGTTGTGCTGGGTGTGTGGGGATGCTGGAAGGGCATGTGATCCCGAACCAGGTGGTGAAGGGTGAGTTAACCAGGGACATGGGGGTGTTGGCCTGACCCTGGAGCAGGTTCATGGGAGGTTCGTGCTAGAAACATTGGCAGGAGTGCTAGAGGCACAGTGGGAGCAGGGCAATCAGGCCTGTAGTTTCCGAAAGTGTGTGGTACCTTTGGGATGAAGTGCATGTACGCTGGCCCAAGTGGCCTGTCCTGGCCTTGGAAGAGTGGGCATGTTGTCAGGCCAGACAATCAGAAGCACAGGGTACCAAGGGGGTCAGCAACTTAGCAGTCCCAGTCCGAAAGCAGCTGGTTGGTCAGCAGCTGTTGGAGGGAGCAGGTTGCTGGCTGAGTCAGCCTGGTCTTGAGCTGCTGACTGGGCAGATGGACAGGCATGCTACAGGCATTTGTGGGGTTGATGGGATGGTGGCAGAGCCTTCTGTACCCTGGGGCATTTGACAAGTTGGCTGTGAGCACAGAAACTGAGATTAGGGTCCATCTGATCAAGGCTTGTCAGAGCAGTGGTCATGAGATCTGTCCCTGGAGTGGCAGGCAGAGCCACCAGGAGTAGCCTGAGGGAGGCATGGCACTCAGGCTAGAAGCACAGGTATTTCCTGCCCAGAAGACCTGTGCCTGCTGCAGCAACCAAGGTGGGAATGCTAGAGGCACTGTGGGTCCAGGGAGAGTGAGCCTAGTTTGGTGATAACAGGGCCCACTAGAAATTAACAAATGCCAAGTCCATGTGACAATCCAGTCTGAATGGAAACCCTGAGAGGAAGAATTGGTCATTACCCTGAAGTCTGTCTGTTCATCTGAAGACCTATGTCCCAGCTTCCCCAGCAATATAAGTTATCCTAAGAGACATAGAGCGAACAGCCTGGACACACTTACAAGGCTGCAGACATTCACTTTCCCCTGCCTTCTCTGCCTACATCCCATTACTGTTAGGCCTCATCTCTCCTGGAACTCTTGAAAGAACACAATTTTGAAATATAAAGTTTCTTAGAAT
>NW_024465221.1:0-53010 GCF_017591425.1 Ochotona curzoniae
AAAAATCTGTATATCCTGGAAATTAGCTCCCGATCGCCTTTATTGTGTGCAAAGATCCTCTCCCACTCTGTGGGTTGCTTTTTTATTTGTTGATTGTTTCCCTTGCTGTACTGAAGCTTCTTAGTTTGATGAGGTCCCATTTGTTTATTCTGTTCTCAACTGCTATTGCTTTTGGTGTCCTTCTTAGAAATTCGGAACCTACTCCTAGGTCTTCAGGGTATTTCCTACATTTTCTTGCAAGAGTTTGAAGGTTTCTGGATGTAGGTTTAGGTCTTTTATCCATGTAGATTGGATCTTGGTGAATGGTGATAGATGTGGGTCTATCTTTTTGTTTCTACAGGCTATCAGCCAGTTGTCCCAACAACATTTACTAAAGAAACAATCAAAAAACCAAAACAAACAAGACACTCAAGAAATGGGCACGGGAAATGGGCAAACATTTCACAAAGGAACAAGTCCAAAGGGCAAACAAACATATGATAAAATGTTCCAGCTCCCTAGCAATAAGGAAATCCAAATTAAAACATCGATGAGGTATCACTGAACACCAGTAAGATTGGCCCACATAAACAAGAACACCAATGACGCTTGCTGGCGAGGATGCGGGGAAAAGGGAACCCTACTCCACTGCTGGTGGAGCTGCAAATTGGTACAGCATTTATGGAAATCAGTCTGGAGAACACTCAAACAACTCAAAATCTGCATACCATATGACCCAGCAATAGCACTCCTAGGAATATATCCAAAACACCTGTTTTACGACAAACCAACATGCATCCCTATGTTCATTGCAGCACAATCAGTAATTGCAAAAACATGGAAGCAACCAAAATGCCCATCAGCAGAAGATTGGATAAGAAAGCTTTGGTTCATCTACTCCATGGAATACTACTCAGCTATTAAAAAAAACAAAATGCAGTTCTTTGTGGCTAAATGGGCACAACTGGAAACTATAATGCTAAGGGAAATGAGCGAATCCCAAAAGATTAGATACCACATGTTTGCCTTGATTTAACCTGTAATTTTTTGTTTGGTTGTTTTTTATTTTTTGAACCTGTCATTGATACTGTCTCAACCCAGATGTTTCGAAGAATAGAACTTGCATTATTTTTAACATATTGTTTACCCAATACTATGTCAATTAATTCCATAATGTTGTATATTGATACTGAGGCCTTGTTGGGGCTTTTAACTGACCGGATCTTTACTCTGTTAGACCTATCTTCAGACCAGAGAAGGTCTCCCCAAGAGGCCACTGAACTTATCTGTACAATAAGACACTGAACTTTATGCTAGGCATGTGTTTGCAAGCAATGAATCTCAACTGAACATGAACTATGGTTATGCAAAAAGGTGGAGGAATCCACCATGGGAGGAGGGTTATGGGAGGGGTGGGGGGAATCCCCAGCACCTATAAATCTGTACTACATAATACAATGTAAGCAACAATAAATAATAAAAAAAAGAAATAAAAAATCTGCATAGCATATGATCCAGCAATAGCACTCCTAGGAATATATCCAAAACACCTGCTACACGAGAAACTTACATGAACCCACATGTTCATAGCAGCACAATCAACAATTGCAAAAACATGGAAGCATCCAAAATGCCCATCACCATAAGACTAGATAAGAAAACTATGGTTTCTTTGCTCCATGGAATACTACACAGCTTAAAAAAAAAAATGAGCGAGGTGCACTTTATTGTGGGAAAAAGACCCAACTGGAAAATATCATGCTAAGGGAAATGAGTCAGTCCCCAAAGGTGAGATACCACATGTTTTCCTTAATTCAAGCTATTGCTGTCAATCTCAAAAATGGTACCTGCAAGAGGTTTTAAGATGGCCGACGTAGGAGAAAGGCTGTGAGGGAGCATCCAGTGAGAAAGGGATAGAACGCTACAAAAGCAGCAAAGAGGAACAGCAGGGAACCACAGGGAGAGGTCCGTGAAGCTCCCGGGACAGTGTGGATCCAAAAAAGATCCACACAACTCAGATGAACAACGAGAACAAAGCAGAGCAAAGGTAGAGAAGCCGACATCTCACTCCAGACCTGCTGAGTCACCTTTAAGAACGGCCCGACGGGAGACGCAGTCAACTCAGAGACAAGGAAATCGGGAGGGATCCACGCCGGCAAAGGTCTTCAACAGCAGCAGAGGCAGACTGCAGCAGCCGGAGGATCGGTGAGCCAAGGAAGGTTTAACAACCTCCACATTCCTCCCCCCCTGCAGAGGTTCCTGCCTCTGGGACACAGGGCAAGCACCTTGAAACATTCAGGTCTGTGCCTTGGGAGCAGTGCACAGTGGTATCAGTTGCTGAGAAGGGCCCGGAAAAGCGCCTCAGATATTCCTGCGCTGAGGGGGCTAGTGCATCTCGGTGCGCAGAGGCTGATGGCGAGGGTCTGGAATCCCCCATACCCTGATACCCAGTGGGTGGGCGACAACACCAGGAGGACTGTGAACGCTGCGCCGGGCGATCTGGGCGGCCAGGCCTGCAGCAACCGCCTCCGCAGCACAGGTGTCAGGAGGGCTCTGAGCACTGGGAAGGATAGCGCTGTGTGTCCCTGACACGCAGGTGCCACTCTCACAGTATGACTTGTCCACTCGTCGCCTCCCACCCCGCAGTTCTGAGCGTGGGCAACCCACCAGGAGAGCTCTGAAAACTCCTGCGCCACACTGACACTGTGCGAACCTGCCATGAAGTCATTTTAACAGGGCGCCTGGGTCACTCCTCCGCTAAGGTCCTTTGTGGGGGAGCCATACGGGGGCGGGGGCTCTGAACACCCACACACCACGAGTGGTGGAATCACTGCACAAGAGCCATGCCCAGAAAGTGCCTCACCCATAGTCCCGGGTGTGGGAGACGCACCAGGTGGGCTCTGAAAAACCCTGCAGGCCCTGACACGGAGAACACAGGGAGAAAGCACATAAAACCTACTAAACCCTGTGGATTTCCATGCAGGGGCACACCCAGAGAGTGCCTCCATCCCTCCACACCCTGGGGTGTCACACCTGTAGAAGAGGTGCCCAGAGTGTGCCTGGAATCCACTGGGCCCCCAAGGTGGTGCTCTACAGCCCCAGGCCCTGAGAACGCACCAACGGTGTCTGGAAAATTACCACGCCCTGCAACACCATGCCTGCAGGCTCCAATCTCTACAGGAAAGCGCCTGACGGCCCCTCAACACACGGGTCCATTGGCCCCACCAGAATACACCAACGCAATGGGAAAAACCACCAGAAAGAGTTGTGCTCCAGATGAAAGAGCCAGCACCCCACCAAACAAGGGCCAAAAGCCATTATCAATATCGGCGATTCGAGATGAAGACATGGAAGAATTATCAGACAAGGAATTGATGAAAATAATGCTAAAATTTCTCAGAGATGTGGACACAAAGCTGGAAGACCTCCAGAACCGCATAATCACTGAAATACAACAAATCAAAATCAAACTGGATGCCAAAGATCATAAAATTGAAAGCCTGATCAACAGAATAAATGCAGCAGAGGAAAGGATCTCTGAAACAGAAGACACACAAAATGAAGGTGCCCAGAGAATTAAACAGCTGGAGACAAGCCTCAGCAAAACTAATAAAACGATGCAAGAGATGAAGGATTACCTTAGAAAATTGAATATTTGGATCTTAGGCCTCCCCAAAGGGAGTAGAAAGAGAATCAGGAATGCAAGCAGTGCTTGATGAAATTATACAGGAAAACTTCCAAAACACTTGGTACACAAACCCACCCCACATACAGGATGGACAGAGAACTCCCAACAGACATGATCCAAAGAGATCTTCACCCAGACACACTGTGCTCAAGTTCTACTCCACTGAAGACAAAGAAGGAATCCTGAGACAAGTACGAAGTAGAGAAAAGATCACATACAGGGGAAAACCCATCAGAATCACTGCTGACTTCTCCGAAGTGACCCTACAAGCAAGGAGAGAATGGACAAAGATCTTCCAAGTCCTGAAACAAAACAACTGTCAACCAAGAATAGTCTTCCTAGCAAAGATCTCATTTGTATATGAGAACGAAATTAGATACTTCAATAGCAAAGAAAAACTAGAAGAATATGTTTACAGAAATCCAGCTCTGCAAAGTCTCCTTAGAAATGCGCTAGTCCCGGGAAAAAAAGGAGGCAAATCACAAACAAAGTTGGCAAATAAGAAGGTCTCCAAACTAAAGCTCACACAAACAAGACAATTACACAGACAACAACACACACAAAACACAATCGCATGGCAGGGCAAAATTGCAACCTCTCAATTTTAACTCTCAACACAAATGATCTAAATTCACCAATCAAAAGACAGAGATTAATAGAATGGATCATCAAACAAGACTCAACCATCTGTTGCCTACAAGAAACACATCTAATCAGAAAGGATGCAAAGAAACTGAAAGTGAAGGGATGGAAAAAGATATTTCACGCCAATAGACGAGAAAAAAAAAATCTGGGGTAGCTATCCTAATTTCAGACGAGATAGATTTCATTCTAACTAACATCAAAAGAGACAGGGAAGGCCATTTTATACTGGTGAAAGGAATGATCCATCAAGAAGCAATCACCATCATTAATGTTTATGCACCAAATCTTAATGCACCTAGTTACGTAAAGCAATTACTTACAGACTTAAGGGAAGACATAGACACCCGCACAATTTTTGTAGGCGATCTCAACACGCCTCTAACAACAATGGACCGGTCTACGAAACAAAAACTCAACAAAGAAACAACAGAGCTCACACAAACAATAGAACAACTGGACTTAGTAGACATATATAGAACTTTTTATCCTAAGGCCACAGACTATACATTCTTCTCAGCGGTGCATGGCACCTTCTCCAGAATCGACCACATGATAGGACATAAAGCGAATCTAAACAACTTCCAAAACATTAGTATCATACCATGTACCCTCTCAGACCACCATGGGATGAAACTGGAAATCAACAACTCAAAACTCCCCAGGAAGTATAGGCACTCTTGGAAATTGAACAATATGCTATTAAACGAACAATGGGTCAGAGAAGAAATTAAAGATGAGATCAAAAAATTTATGGAAACCAATGAAAACTCTGATACAACATTCCAAAACTTGTGGGACACCGCCAAAGCAGTGCTACGAGGTAGATTCATTGCAATCGGAGCGCATGTCAAGGCCCAAGAAAGACGCCAAATACAGGAACTAACCTCACACCTCCAGGATCTGGAAAAACAGCAGCAGAAGAGTCCCACGCACAATAGGAAACAAGAAATCATCAAAACAAGGGAGGAGATAAACCAAATAGAAATCAAAAAAAACTATACATAAAATCAACAAATCAAAAAGCTGGTTTTTTGAGAAAACAAACAAAATAGACACTCCACTGGCCCGATTGACCAAAAAAAAAAAAACAAGAGAAAGTGAGAATCAATAGCATTAAAGATGAAAAAGGCAACATAACAACAGACACTGCAATCATTAAGAAAATAATTAGAAATTACTACAAAGAACTGTACTCCCACAAATTTGAGGACCACCAAGAAATAGAAAAGTTCTTGGACTCCCACCACTTACCAAAACTCAGTCCGGAGGCAACTGCAGAATTAAATAAACCCATAACCGAGGTAGAGATTGAAACAGTCATCAAGGATCTCCCAACGAAAAAAAGCCCAGGCCCAGACGGCTTCACTACAGAATTCTACAAAACATTCCGAACAGAACTAACCCCAATCCTCTACAAGCTCTTCAAAACAATAGAGGAGGAAGCAACCCTCCCAAACTCATTCTATGAAGCCAACATCACCTTAATCCCAAAACCGGACAGAGAACCATCAGAGAAGGAAAACTACAGACCTATTTCTCTGATGAACATTGATGCTAAAATTCTCAACAAAATCCTAGCCAATAGAATTCAAAAAATCATCAGACAGATCATTCATCCGGATCAAGTAGGATTCATCCCTGGAATGCAGGGATGGTTCAACATTCGGAAATCCATAAATGTTATAAACCATATCCAAAAACTGCAAAACAAGAACCACATAATAGTTTCAATAGATGCAGAAAAAGCTTTCGACAAAATCCAACACCTCTTCATGCTAAAAACTCTAGCCAAAGTAGGCATAGATGGGAAAATCCACAACATAATCAAAGCAATTTATGAAAAACCCAACGCCAGTATCATACTGAATGGAGAAAAGCTAGAACCCTTCCCACTGCGATCTGGAACAAGACAAGGGTGCCCGCTATCACCACTGCTATTCAACATAGTCCTAGAGGTACTTGCAGAGGCCATAAGACAAGAAAAAGAAATCAAAGGCATACGTATAGGAAACGAAGAAGTCAAGCTTTCACTATATGCAGATGACATAATCCTATACATAGAAAAACCAGGAGACTCAATACAGAAACTGCTAGAACTTATACGAGAGTTTGGCAGAGTGGCGGGGTACAAAATTAACGAACGAAAATCAACAGCCATAGTGTACGCAAATAACACCAAGATGGAAGAAGATCTAACCAACAGGATACCATTCAAAATAGCAGAGAGAAGTATGAAGTATTTGGGAATAAATCTAACCAAAAGCGTAGGAGACCTATTCGAAGAAAACTACAAACTATTTAAAAAGGAAATTGAACAAAACCTCAAAAGATGGAATAACATCCCGTGCTCCTGGATAGGCAAAATCAATATCATTAAAATGTCTATACTACCACAAGCAATATACATTTTCAACGCAATTCCAATCAAATTGCCCAAAACATTCTTCACGGAACTGGATACAATGATTCAAAAGTTCATCTGGAAACACAAAAAACCACGAATAGCTAGAACCATCCTGAAAAATAAGAAGTTAGCAGGGGGAATCACAATCCCGGACCTCTGGACATACTATAGAGCAGTGGTTATCAAAACAGCCTGGTACTGGCACAAAGACAGAAAGGAAGATCAATGGAATAGAATAGAAGCACCAAAAGGGAACCCACACAAATACAGCCAATTAATCTTTGACAAAAAGACCAATGACAACTCAAGCAAGTGGGAAGGCCTCTTTAGTAAATGTTGTTGGGACAACTGGCTGATAGCCTGTAGAAACAAAAAGATAGACCCACATCTATCACCATACACTAAGATCCAATCTACATGGATAAAAGACCTAAACCTACATCCAGAAACCTTCAAACTCTTGCAAGAAAATGTAGGAAATACCCTGCAAGACCTAGGAGTAGGTTCCGACTTTCTAAGAAGGACACCAAAAGCAATAGCAGTTGAGAACAGAATAAACAAATGGGACCTCATCAAACTAAGAAGCTTCTGTACAGCAAGGGAAACAATCAACAAAGTAAAAAAGCAACCCACAGAGTGGGAGAAGATCTTTGCACACGATATAGGCGATAGTGGGCTAATTTCCAGGATATACAAAGAACTTCAAAACAACCAAAAAACCAAAACAAACAAGCCACTCAAGAAATGGGACCCGGGAAATGGGCAAACATTTCACAAAGGAACAAGTCCAAATGGCAAACAAACATATGAAAAAATGTTCCAGCTCCCTAGCAATAAGGGAAATCCAAATTAAAACATCGATGAGGTACCACCTAACACCAGTAAGATTGGCCCACATAAACAAGAACACCAATTGCCGGGGACCAGAGAACTGCCGAACAGCAGGAGTGACTCCATTTTGTTATTTCCTCATTTTGTAATGGTCTTGAAATGCTAGATCCAGTTATCTTTCACCCAGTTTCCTCGTAATCTTTCACCTGTAATTGTTCACCCAAGATAATGGTTGTCCTGGTGACCTCTGCCCTATCTGGCCCACATCCTGCTGTAAAACTCCCCCCACCCAGCCTTTACCTGCAGCTTAAATACTGCCTGAGAAAATAAAGTTTTCGGAGCTTGATCAGACCTCCTGTCTTGCTCCCATTCTTCGTGTCTCCTGTCCCCCCCAATCGTCGGTTCTCTCCCCAGGTCTCCGTTGAAGACCCCGCGGGCCGGCGCACTTGGCGCCCAACGTCGGGCCTGGGGAACGGCCCCCCGACGATCGTCCGCCTTCCCAAGGCTGTGGACACTTGGACCGCCCAGAGAGTAAATCGTGAGTGAAGGTTCGCGTAGAGCCGCCGCGGGAGCGCCTAGTGAGTGAAGGTTCGGATAGAGCCGCCGCGAAAGCGTCTCGTGAGTGAAGGCTCGCATTGTGATTGCCGCAGGAGCACCCGACCTGAAGGCTGATCCGGAGGTAAATTGGCGTGACGCAATGGGACAGGCATTAAATAAGCATGACTTATTTAGGGCCTCAAGGAGGCCATCAAGGCACGAAGAATTAGGGTTAAGAGAAAAGAAACTTGGCTGGTAAACAGCTTCAGCGCAGCATCTTCCAAGAGAAGCACATTGTCAGAGAAGTGGTGGCTCTAGGTGAACCTCAAAGAAAAGAAGATGACATTAGGTACAGTATTCCTCCTCTCGAACGGGAGTGTACCCTGCGGAAGTGACCCTTGGCACCCCGCAGCTCTGCACGAACGTGGGGACCCCCGGCCACGGCGTAGCTACGGTCGAATCCCCTGAGAGGTTGTAAGGGAAGGGAGGTGTTAGGTGTCCAATTGGCTTCTTTACTATCCTCTCATCTTCTGCCTTGAGAGACGGCCGTGGATGCGTGGCTCTGGGGTGAACCTGTCTGAGGACTGACGGTTTCTGGCCGAGGCAACACTTCGGTGTCACCCGAAACTCTGCAGGGGATCCCCTGGGCCCGACAGCCCGACTGGGTATCCGAGTGCCACTCTCCTCTCTGCTGTCTTTCTTAAGCCATGGGCAATAATGGTGGGGAAATTGATGATCCCGCGCTTAAGGCGCTAACATACATTCTGAAGTTCTGAGGGTTAGAAATCTCAGATGCTCAGGCAGTCAAGGTCTGAGGGACTGTTGTCAGATTGGCACCGTGGTTAACATTGCTTAATTTATTTGCCTGTAATACTTTGAAACTGGAGAGCAAAACTAGCCCTGAACCACCTTAGCCACCCCAACAAGAGCATCTGGGAAGCTCAGAGAGCAGGAAACCACCCCCAGTTCTAGGGGAGTCGAGAACACAGCCCCAGGTGCAAGCCTTCTAGTGGGGTTCCTCCAGCCAGTCCAGGATTTTCCCATTGTTAACCATGAAGGGAACCGCCCAGCGGCGTGATATCCCTGGAATGCAGGAGATTTAAGAAAGCTGTGGCAGAAATGAGCCTAACTCGCCCTGGGCCGAGGCTAGTCTTTAGGGTCTTGCCCATAAACCCTGTATCCCGGCAGTTTGGATAATATTTTAGGAGCCTGTACAACTCAGGAAGTGCAAGTAGTCTGGGAAAAGGTAAAAGAGCTTTTAGAGAGAGCTAACATGAATGTCTCCTCAGAGAAGGTGCAAATGATCCCCTCTTTTTAAGATTTTAGGGACAGTATTATGTTTTGAAAAGGCCTCCCCCTTGAAACCCTAGCTAAGCGTTAAGGAATAATATTCACTAGTAGATTTTCAAAAGCTTCTTGGAGAGGTCAGTTGGCTATGCCATTGACTACCCATGTATACAGGACAATTACTTCCATTATTTGAAAAGGCAAAATGCTAGGAGACTGAGTTTCCCTCATCTACAAGCCTTACAGGAGACTCGAGAGGCCCTGAACAAGGCTACTTGCTCACTATTGTTCTAAGAAAGAGTTATAAGTGAGGACATTTTCAAATTCTTCCGTGCTTATGGCTGCCCTTGTCCAGGAGAGCAGTCCCCTCCAGTGGGTCCATTGATCCGTTGGAGAGGCGCCCAGAGTTAATACTTGCCCCTATCAACTGGCAGATCTAATTCAGGAGGTCAGAGAGCTAGCCCTTAGGTGTTAAGACTTTGAACCAGCAAACCTTGTTGTCCCTTATCGAATGAGTGATTTTGAATGACAGACAGGCTGGCAGCCTCCCTTGAAGGTTATCTCAGCGCCATTGACTACCATTATGGGCCATATAAGTGGGTCACCTCCTTCAATCACTTAGATTGGGAAAATTCTGCCCTTTTACCAACAAACCATGAGGATGGAGGAAGGGAAGGGGCCACAGCAGAGGTTTTTCTGTCCAATCCTGTCTATTTGACCTATTTTGAGCCATGTCAAGGATCAGCACAGTATAAGGAACTATTTGTTGTAGTTTCAGCAGAACTTCTCTCAAGTTGAAGAATCCTTTAACTTGTTCTCCAACAGCCTTAATGTTGTAAATTTGCTCCCAGAATTTGCTCAGGAATACATAAGGTTGGATGATAAGCCAATCATCCCTCATGATCTAGGCCCAAACATTGCTGTGAGGGCAAGCCCATCCCCCGCGACTGAAGGTCTCCATTTGCTCTCCTCACTGGGTAGCAGACAGAGATATCCTCTCCATTGTAGCTGCTTTAACCTTTGGCCTAATCTGCTCTCCCAGTCTCTCTGGACTTAACCACACCCAGTCACCTTCAGGAACTAAATTTCTCTAGCTCCACCTCATAGCCCTAACCCCTAGCTGAGAGGAGCCAGGTAAGAGATAAACGATTAACATTCTTTAAAAAAAAAAAAATCGGAAACTTGTTCTGTAACCTGATTTAGCAGTTATATATAAAAGTATACAGAGTGGTCCAAATGCACTGTTAAATTAACCTAAAGCATGAGATGAAACTATGTACTTGTTTTACAAAATATGTCTAGGTTGAAGTATGTCGAAGAAGAGGTTGGAAATCTCAAAAGGTTTAAGAGTTGTGTCTCTGTTTTGAGGTATTTAGTGATTGTGCATATGTTTGTTTAGTCTTTACTGTTGGTGTTCTATTATTTTTGTCCTGACAAAAACTAGATTTTGTTTTAATACTCTTTAACCAGTTGTATCTTTGTCTTGAATTGTTAAGTTATTGTTCTTGTTGTGAATTGGGTAAGTGTGTGACTGACTGACAGACGAGATGGGACGCACCATGACTAACCCCCTTTTCTCTCTCCTGGTAAATAATTTAAAAAAAAAAAAAAAAAAAAAAAGGTCTAACTTATCTAACAGGACTTGACCAGACCAGACTCCCCACCTCCGCTGGGAAAAGGTTCTTATAACATTTTCTTGTTGCTTAGTCTTCAGCCTGGCACTTATCAGGTCTACAATACAATATTCATTAACATGTTCAGTTAAATGTTAAATGTTAAATGTACTTTTTGCTTAACAAATTTACACCTCTAAATTCTTCAGTTTGAAACCAATTCTCATGACTTTGAGGGTTCTAGTAGGATCCCTGGAACTCTCAAAAATTGAGACAAAAATTTGGATAATATAATTGTCATTTAAAATAATTTGGATTATAATCTCACAATATTATAAAATTATGCTAAATTTGTTGCATCATATATGCTATTAAATAGATGAGTATTTATGCTCATTGGTTGAAATGTTTCCTACTCATAAAATTAATCCAGTTTGTAAACTATTTGTGTTCTTACTTACAAGGAAGTATGTGAGATTTTGCCTTGCAGGAGAACAATGAATTCTTTAAAGATGTAAAATTGGTTATGCTGTGTATAATTTCTGAATTTTGCCTTTAAGACAATGAAGTTGGAGTCTGATCCCTTGTGAAGAACGACAGTGTTTTAACATCTTTATAATAACATTTTAAGTTATTCTAACATTTAAGTTGCTTTAACATCTCCTTTTAAGTTATTTTCATCTTATTGATAACTAATAGATTCCTAAGTAGCCTCCCAAGACTACAGCCAAATTGAAGTTTTTCAGCTCTCTTGACTTCAATAAAACAAACTATGGAGAAGCTCCAGGCCTACTACCCATAGAAAAGGGCTTAGACAGGCATGCTTGGAGTATGCCCTTTGTAAGGAATTTAGGACTTGGCCTCCTTCAGGTCCTCATTGTGATTCTTATCTGCCTTCTTTTGAGAAGGGGAAATTCCCAAATCAGCTAGAAGAAGGTTATTTGAAAAACTTCTCTTTCCAGGTTTTAAGGCGGGTTTGTGTTAAAATCTGTTTCCATGAATTGGGAGAAATGGTTAAAACTGCTTAAAGCCATTGTATTTAAAAGTTAGTATGCTTTTATTTAAAAAATGTAGCATCGCTTGTAGAATATTTTGTCCTACAGGGAAATGGCTATCATACAATGAAGAGGGCAAACTAGGACAAAATATTTAAAGGTTTAAGCATGTTAAAACAGAGGAAGTCAGAAAAGTTAAGAAATGAACTTTGTAAGCCTTATATATAATTGGCCATAATTTTAAAGATATTATTATAACATTGTTTAAGTTTTTAACGTTAATACCTAATACATGCTGATGTTAGAATTGATATCTGTTCAAAAAGTTTTTTGAAGTGTGCATACATAGAAATGCTAGTAAATATCTAAAAATAAAAATACCTGTATCTCTAATTTTGAAAGCTGTTAAAAAATTGAAGCATTGAATTTTAGATAATCTCTGCTTAATTGGTAACTTTGTCAATTGTCTATCCACCTTCAGTAAGCTCTATTTTTGTTCCAACCACTGAATTTGTTACAATTCTTAAAAAGTTATATGATTTTATCAAGAGCTATATTTTCAAGGGTATTTTCTGATATGTATTTACTTTGAAATGTTTGGGTGATCATTTCTAAGTGATAAAAATTTCTTAACATGTTAGCATTCAAATCAGTCTGACTAAATGAATGGACATTATAATGATGAATCTTCAATTAGATGCTTTAAGGCCTCTTGGCATATTAAATAGGTTTAATTCTTCTGGTTTTGGGATTTCTAGATGGGCCCCTAGCAGCCTCAAAGTCAGAAGAATGTGTTTCAAAGGTTGTATCTTTCAGTTGGTAAAGTTATTTAATTGTAGGACAGACAACTGCTCTATTAAAAAAAAAAAGGGGGGGGGGCATTGCTAAAGTTTGATAGTAAACTATAGGTATGGTTTATTCATATTATTAAAAGCAAAATGTAATTCTAAACAATTGGTAACGTTAACACACTCAAGAGAATTGTCAAGTAGCTGTTACAAAAGTTGTTTTGTTTTATGTGTTACCTGATACACATGTACATGTTTATGTGGCAAGCTATGTAGTCTATCTTAATTGGCTTATAGATGAAAATATTCATAAATGTGAATTGCTAAGTTGAATCATTTTGAGACTAATGTATGGATATGCTATTAAACTTTTGGAAAGGCATGTCTTTTTATTTCTTTAAGACCTACAAGGCCTGTTCAGCTGAATAATTCTGAATGTATTCAAATGGATTTACTATTATGAGTACAGTTTCAAAATTGGCCATTGGACCCCAACTCCTCATGAACTAGATGGTAAAAGGAGCGATACTGTTTCTACGCCAATAAGTCCGGGATTGTTCGAGACCGAATCCAAAAACATCAAGAAGAGCTCGAAGCAGTGCAGAGAACTGTTTCAGAACCCTGTATGGACAGCCTGGGGTGGGATATTGCCATATTTACTTCCCTTGTTGGGACCCCTGATCAGCATTTTGTGGATTGTTTCCTGTGGTGCTTGTATTGTAAATCGTATCACTCAGTTTGTTCGGCAGCAGGTCCACTCCCTGTTGGCTAAACCCATCCAAATTCATTATCATCAGCTCGATTTGGCAGATCAGGGCTACGATGAGCCCATAGCTGATTAAGCTCCAGCATGGAACTCAGACCCATGCACGCTTGCACAATGCAGCGTTGGGCACCGTAGCAGAGGTGCAGGCAGAGCACTGCAAGGGGAAGGCCGCAAGTCCTGCTTCTGAGTCCCCTGAGAGGTAAACCTGATTGCATAGGGGTTGGTGTCAGTGGTCCCAGGACCTTGCAACAAGATGGCTCTGCCCCTCCTCTCCAAAAGACACCAAGAGCCATTAGGTGGCGGGGTTGCTGACTCTTTATCCCCGCGAGAGGAATCAGGTCACTACCTCCCCTCTCCGGTCAAGGCCCACTGTCTCCTTGCTAGGAGCAGACCTGATACAATTCTGCCTGTTCAAAAAATATAGAAAGGGAGGAGATGCCGGGGACCAGAGAACTGCCGAACAGCAGGAGTGACTCCATTTTGTTATTTCCTCATTTTGTAATGGTCTTGGAATGCTAGATCCAGTTATCTTTCACCCAGATTCCTCGTAATCTTTCACCTGTAATTGTTCACCCAAGATAACGGTTGTCCTGGTGACCTCTACCCTATCTGGCCCACATCCTGCTGTAAAACTCCCCCCACCCAGCCTTTACCTGCAGCTTAAATACTGCCTGAGAAAATAAAGTTTTCGGAGCTTGATCAGACCTCCTGTCTTGCTCCCATTCTTCGTGTCTCCTGTCCCCCCCAATCGTCGGTTCTCTCCCCAGGTCTCCGTTGAAGACCCCGTGGGCCGGGGCACCAATGACGCTTGCTGGCGAGGATGTGGAGAAAAGGGAACCCTACTCCACTGCTGGTGGAGCTGCAAATTGGTACAGCCTTTATGGAAATCAGTCTGGAGAACACTCAAACAACTCAAAATCTGCATACCATGTGACCCAGCAATAGCACTCCTAGGAATATATCCAAAACACCTGTTTTACGACAAACCAACATGCATCCCTATGTTCATTGCAGCACAATCAGTAATTGCAAAAACATGGAAGCAACCGAAATGCCCATTAGCAGAAGATTGGCTAAGAAAGCTTTGGTTCATCTACTCCATGGAATACTACTCAGCTATTAAAAAAATCAAAATGCAGTTCTTTGTGGCTAAATGGGCCCAACTGGAAACTATAATGATAAGGGAAATGAGCGAATCCCAAAAGGTTAGATACCACATGTTTGCCTTGATTTAGCCTGTACTTTTTGTTTGTTTGTTTGGTTGTTTTTTATTTTTTGAACCTGTTATTGATACTGTCTCAACCCAGATGTTGCGAAGAATGGAACTTGCACTATTTTTAACATATTGTTTACCCAATGCTATGTCAATCAATTAATTTCATAATGTTGTATATTGATACTGAGGTTTTGTTGGGGCTTTTAACTAACCAGATCTTTACTCTGTTAGCCCTACTTCAGACCAGAGAAGGTCTCCCCAAGAGGCCACTGAACATATCTGGACAATAAGATGCTGAACTTTATGCTAGGCATGTGTTTGCAAGCAATGAATCTCAACTGAACTTAAACTATGGTTATGCAACAGGGTGGAGGAATCTACCATGGGAGGAGGGTTATGGGAGGGGTGGGGGAAATCCCCAGCGCCTATAAAACTGCACCACATAATACAATGTAAACATCAATAAAATTAAAAAAAAATGATACCTGCAAATTGTAATATTATTTCAACCTCTAACATCCTGTATGTCATGCAACAGGAGAATGTGATGTAATCAATGAACCTGCAATCAATGTAAGGCAGACTGCTCATAATCTTCATCAAATAATTGTAAATCCTAGTGTACTTTTAAGACACTATGCTTCTCAGTAATGGGAATAGAGAGCAGATAAATCTTCCATCTCCCTAGAATATGTGAGGCAATGTAAACTATAACCTATCAAGAACATTATCGATAACTTATACACAACAGACTTGAATCAGCATTAGACAACTGTAAAACCACAAAGGCGAATGGTGTAGGTGTGTTTGGGCACGTATCAAAAGAGATCCTGACAACCTCTTAAGAAGACGTCATATGCACAGAGCAGGGGGATCCCAGAGTGGAGCAGAAGGACAAGAGGAGACTTGTATCCAACCCTCGAGACTCCTGGATCCTCACTAATGACTATCAGTATGAGCACCAAAGACTACATCCCAAACGCCAAGGAGACCACAGGGATTGGGATGCGTTCAAAGGGTAAGTACTCTGAGGTCATCCACTCCCATTTGAACCTCCTGCATGGAATAGATCAAGTCCAAATCCCTCCTTGCAGAGCCCAATGTCATGGGAACAACAGCGAGGAGCCCTGAGCGGCCTACAGAAGCAGAACAATAAACTCCCTCAACACCAGGAAGAAAAGCTTTCTCTGGTCCTTACTTAGTTCCAATAATGGACTCCCACCCTCTCTTGCAATGACCTTCAGGATTGCCCTGGAGCTCCTCACTCCCTGATAAACAAACAAAGAACAATAACAAATTAGAATGGACAGAGAACAACAAGGAAAGCTTAGGAACTAGCCAAGAAATGTTCAGTGGGGATTCACACATACATTACTAGGTAGGACACAAAAATAAACTACTCCTAACTAGGGTATGGAAGATTTATCTGCACACCCCTCCCAACAGTGCTCTATGCCTCAACTGGTGTCACATGCCTTGCTAAAGGTATAAGCCAGTTTTTACACTATCCTAAAATCTGTCAAGTTCAGTAAAAATTATGCTTCAACACAATAAACTGCTAAACACTAAAAGGAAAATTGACATGAGACAGCTGAATAGTATCCTATAGCCAACTTAAGGTAGATAGAAGCCTGTTGTATACAGAGTGTATTTGAAATGTGAATGTAGTAGTCACAGGATGTGGGTAAAACTTGCATTGTCTAACACATCAGTCACTCAATACAATGTTAATCAACACCATAATGTTGGAAACTGTTGCTGATGTTATGTTATGGGTTTTAATTGGTCAGCACGATATTCTGCCATCTATGTCTTAGGACCAGGCTTGGTCTCCCCAAGAAACTGTTGAATTCAGCTGGGCAATAAGATACTGGACTTTATGCATGGCACATGCTTGCAATGAAAGAAACAAGACTGGATTTGAACTGTAATCCAGCAAAAAGGTGGAGTAATAAATCAGTGAGTAAGTGCATAAGTCAGGGATTTGGAAACATCAGAGCCTGTGAAATGTTGTTTTAAAATGAAATGCAATAAAATCTATATATAATAAAAAGAGAGAGAGAAAGAGAGAAAGCTTATAATTGTCTTGATGGTAACTGCCCTGTTATTTCTGGCAATGGCTGGCATGTGGACAGGGATTGCATCCTTAATCACCCAGACCAGAAATCAACTTCTTGGGAGCAGAACTGAGGATGATCTAGAGTACATAGAATTAGCCATTAGCCATTTAGAGAAGTTTCTCACCTCCATATCTGACATTGTCAAACAGAATGATTGAGTGTTGCATGTGTTATTCCTAAAGCAAGGTGGACTTTGTGTTTCCCTGGGAGAAGAGTGTTGCTTTTATGCGGACCACACTGGGGTAGTCAGAGACTCCATGGCTTAGCTTTGGCAAGGTCTGGCTCAGAGGAAAAAGGAAGGAGAATCCCAGCAAGGGTAGTTTGAACTATGGTTCAACATGAGCCCATGACTAACTACACTACACTGTTGTCCTCCATCTGGAAAGGCCTATAGTCATCCTAATCCTATTAGTTACAATTGGTCCCTTCAGGAAGAGACTAATAAAATTTGTAAAGGACCATATCAGTACTGTCCAGTTGCTGGCCCTCAGACAGCAGTTTCCAGCATCAGCCCCAAACTGAGAAAGATTTCTCAGTATAAAACAGAAAAGGGAGGAGAGGTAGTGTGTAGATAAATATTAGAATGCTATGTAGGAATGGTGGTATAAATAATTTGCTAAAATGAAATTTTTGTTGGGCAGTGTGAGATTCCTTTGTGCTGAAATAACCGCTACTTTGCTAGGCCAGGAGATGCCTGGACTTTTGGAGGATTCTGGTTTAGTGATAAATCTGTTCTTTGCTGCCTAGCAATGTTGTGAACCCAGTCGCAGGCTGGCAAGGGTGCAATTCTTCTCTGATCCTAGGGGCAGGAGGAAGATAAGGGCGTGAGAATGGGATGGGCCATAAATATTTTGGTCATGGGAAAGGAACAGGCTGTCTGAACCTGAAGATCATAAAAATAAGCATGTCTAAGATTATTATTTTAATGTATTCCCCAGCCAAAAGCATCCTATATAATCTTCTTTCTTGGGCTCATTTGGGGTCCAACTGCCCAGCTTGGTTGGCGCTTATGGCCCAAGTATGGTCTGACCCAAGCATGCTAGTGCAGTAAACTCTGATTGCTGTTTGCATTACCAGTAAGTCTTTGTCATTCTCTAGGGGTTGACTAGCTCGCACCTTCACTTTAGGAGGTTTAGCTCAGACACTAACGTGGGAAAATGTGATCTGGCCAGAAAATGCATCTGCTTGCATCCACAGAGCAGGGCGTCAGGAGATATCAGGCTAATAGTTCCTGGCTGCTTTCTGACTGCACAGCTAGGTCATTGCCATGATGCTTAGCAGCACCCCTCTGGGAAAACACCTGCAACTCTGATGTTGATCTACATCAGCTCAGTACTGTCAAAACCTGCTGAGACCCCGCCATACAAGTTGGTTGAATGAGCATAGAAAATGGCCATCCAGATCAACAGTATAAGGTTGGAAGCCAGACTTCCCAGCTGCTGCAAGGGTGGTGGCTCCTGAATAAGGATAGAATGCATCCCTCCCACTAGGATCAGCCCTGTGATGACTCTAGGGGCTGTCCTCTGGATGTCACCTATTTCTGGCCTTAATGTTTACCTTTGGTCAGCTTAAGCCGCAGCTCTGTCCTTTGTTTAAAAAAAAAAAATGTCAGTCTCAGTGCATTTAAATGTCCAACACCTGAAACAATTCACATTCAAATCCAATTCATGTGATTATATAATCATTTCCAAGTCTGCATTGTGTTACCTTTCTTGTGGTTACTGTGTCTTTCCTGCTTCAATAATACATTGTTCTGAAGTACATCTCTTTCGCCTGGAGATCCTGGCCTAGTGGAGCTCTCATTGCTCTTGCCTTTGCTGTCCCAGTCTCAGGGAGTCCTCTCTGTCTCCTGTGGACTCCAGCACCATCCTCAGCTCTCCTCAGCTATGAATGAAACCTACAAACATCATGTCAGGTACAAAGAAATAAATTAATAAATAAAAAGAAAGAAAGAAAGGAAAAGCAAGATGTGGAAGAAAGATATACCACAGCAACTTTATAAAAAGTTTTCATTTCCATGTACTTGATTTCCACTTTATTTGATAAGTAGAGAGATGGGTGGGGAAAGGAGGCCTTCCATCAAGTGACTCATGCATCATATTCCTACAGCTTCCAGAACCCAGTGTGGTTCTGCTGCATGTCTGCTGTCACTACCTGCTGCCTCCCAGGGTGTACAGAGTCAGGAAGCCAGAATAAGGAGCTCTGATACAGAAAGCTTTACCACCCATACCAGACACCCGCATCTTACAGCAAACTCTAAGGCACACAAAATAATATAACTCAAGCAGGATTTTTTTTGTTTAGGAATATTTATAGGAAATTACGTGAAGTTGACATTAAGTATGGTCAGGTGTCACTTTGTCTTAGAGTTATGTTTTGAGAAATATATCCTTAGACAATTTTGGCATAAACAAAATGGTGCAATATCACTAGAAGATATAATCTATAGAACTATTTTATATGACTGTAAATGGTATTAAAATTAAATAAGTACTAAACTCTCATCACTTTAATGATTGCAATGAGCAGATTATTGTAGGCTTTTCAACTTGTATTTGAAAGGCTGATTTATAATTACAAGGTATTGTAGAAAAGTTTTCCTTCTGCAGGTTCACTTTCCAAGTGTTTGAAATTGCTAGAGCTGAACCAATCAGAAACCAGGAGCCAGGTGCTTCTTCCAGGTCTCTCATGGGGGTGGAGGGTTCCCAGGCTTTCTGTCATCCTACTCTACTGCTTTCCCATGCCAGAAGTAGGAAGTTGAATGAGAAGTGGAACAGCCAAGAGCTTTGACTTGAAGTGGTGCCCTTGGGGTGCTGGTGCAGCAGGCAGAGGCTTAAACCTCTCTGGTACTGCGTCAAACTCTAATCAACTGACTTTACAATAGGCAGAGTATTCGGGATGAATCAAGTGAGCTCAGGGTAAGCAATGTACGCCTAATAGTGGAAGAGGAAGGTAGCAGAAGTAACCTGAGAATTCAGGCCTGAGAAGGACCCCACCGGGCATATGTGGGTTTGAAGGCAGGCAGGAGCAATCAGCCAAGGCTTATGTGGGTCCCAAAAGAGTGAGAAGAGCACACAATAGCACACAGAATCTGGCTTCTAGAGAGAAATTGGGCACCTGGCTTCCACAGCCATTTGGAACTGAATGTCCCCTAGTAACCTGAGTAAGCCTGAGTAGAGAACAATGCATGGAGAGAGAGAGTAAGAGATCATGATTAGGAGACATGCTGAGGGAAGATGAAGGAGGATTCTGTAGGGTAAGACACACATCTGGTCCGGATTTCACAGTGGGATTGTTTCAGGAATGTCAGCTCTTGAGATAGAATACATTAGGCTGCTAGAACTACTTCTAGTCTGACATGGTTCTGCAATCAAAGCAATTCTGGGGAATGCTCTCTGTGGCATCCTCCTGGATGTTGGCAATGTCATTTGTGTTAAGCCTCCCAGTTCTGGACTTTTTTGTTTCAGGAGACAACTTCCTTCCTCTTAACTTCCATAGAAATAACACTCTCTGTGACATGTCAGCACAGCTTGTTTTGACCTTGATCTCAAGTTTACAGCTTGTCTAGGACAGAAACTCACACATTTTCTGGGAAGGGCCAGCGAATACCTACTCAGGCTCTGTCACAACCACTCAACTCTGCTGTTGTAGCATGCAAAAGGCTCTGAAGAACACATACCACACCCAGGCATAGCTGTGTGCCAATATTTTATGTGTGGACATTGGAATTCACATCCTACAGACATTTCACACATCATTAAATATTCTTCCCCCTAGCTCATTTAGCAAATGTGGAAATCCCGCATACCTTATGGTCCTGTACCAACAGGCAAGGGGTAGATCTCTGCCCGCAGGTTGCAGGATGACAAGCACCATGCACAGTATGTGATTTATCTGAAGGCTATTTTCAGGTGGAGAAGAGGATTCTTAGGGGAGAGAGTGTTCTTTGGCTGGTGTTAACTTGGACCCAATACTTCAGACTTCTCACTTCTAAGTTGCTGTTTTGTCTGATATAAGTAAAACCTATTAAGTTTAGGTAGATAAACTATTTATATTCTAATATTTGTCCAGTAATTTAAGGATTCACTTGTGATTTTGTTTAAGATTTTTTTGTTGTAGAAAAAAATATTTCAAATGCTTCAAATGCTTCTACATGCATTTACTGGCCTTTACAATTAAGGAAGGACTGATTATGCTCTCCCATTCACTTACTCAACTATTTATTTTTGTTTTTAAAAATTCCTGTATTTGTTTTTATTGGAGTGTCAGATTTCCACTGAGAGGGGAGACAGAGAGAAAAATCTTCCTTCTGCTGGCTTACTTCTTAAGTGGTCGCAATGCCTTGTGCTCAGCCGAGCCAAAATCAAGAGCCAAGGATTTTTCCAGGTCTCCCACACAGGTACAGGATCCCAAGGAGTTGGGACCTCATTGACTGTTGTCCCAGGGCATAAGCAGGAATGGGATGTGAAGCGGAGGAGCTGGGATATGAGCCAGAGACCAGATGGGATCTGGTGCATCAAGGTGTGAGGTCTTTAGTCACTAGACTACCATGCTGGGACTTATTCAAGTGTTTATTTATATCCATGAGAACTCTCAGATTTCTGGTACTTTATTAACAGCATTTGTTAATGAGTGGAATAATTATCATCACAAAACACCCTGGACATATTCAGTCTGATGGATATTTTTGAGATGACTTAAAACATCCATCAGTTCCCATAAACCAGGCCTTGGAATATCTTGTTCATTCATTCACCAACATTTCTTTCCAGTCAGCATTGTAAATGCATGCTGTGTAGAACCTGACCCACATGAATCAAGCAAACACTAGAGGCATGGATCACCAATTGAATGGGAGGAGGGAAGGAGGGAGAAAAAGATGAAGACAGGGAGGAAGGGGGGAAGCAAGAGAGAGAGAGAAAGAGAGAGAGAGATGTAGGAATGGACAGGTACATGAATGGATGGATGGATAGAGGCATAGATAACAATTGGATGGAAGGATGAGTGAACTGGTGTATAGACCAACATATATTTATATATTGTTGGTGGTCAAGCCGGTGAGTTAGTGGGCAGTGAGTTGATGGACAGGTTTGTGAGTGAATGTGATGGATGAACGAATTTAAGCAGTTTTTTCATGGAGACAATGGGAGGCTTAGCTGGTCTCTAAGTCCTTGTATAGCTCTTTTCTTCTGTGATGATCTCACCCTGTTCTCTGCTCACAAATCTTGATAAGCTGTTATAAACTTGAATGGCTGATGCTTCTGCTTCCCAGCAGCATTTTAAGAGAAAGGTAAGATTCAAGGGAATCCCACATTTGAATTCCCATAGCAAAGAGTCTCTTGAGATTCCTCTGGATCTTGGGACCCTTCCAAAAATCCTGGGAATGGTTGGAATGTGGATCAGGTGCTGACTCTGCCCTCGGATGAAGGCATAACTAGTAAAAATAAACCACTGCCATTTTTAAGTTCCATTCAGGCACAGAATCAGAAGAGCTTCTCTCTTTCATTCATTTATCTGGTAGCAGAGAGGCAAGAATGCCTGAGGGATATCACATCTCTTTAGTGACATCCCTCACTCACTCTCGCTTTAGTTGGGATTCATAAACTTTAGGTTCTTAAAGTGTTAAAAACAATGAAGATCCTAAAGACAGTTCCTTTTTTCAATTTGAATCATCTTTGTGTATTTATTTTGTTACTATTGAAGCATTTTGGTTTAAGATGTGCATTCATACAAATGGTCAACAGGCTCACAAGGAGACATGCAGAACACTTCGCTATCAGGAATTTCCAGGTCAAAATCTCAATGAGGTATTGCATCACATTCATTAGGATGGCTGTATGCCCACAGGAGAATGATATCTAGTGTTGACTAGGGTGTGGGAACATTACCTACTGTTGCTGGGAATGTACAGAGAGTCTGTTGTTTTAGAACATTCTGGAAATTTTCCAAACTTTGAACATTGCACTGCCAAGCAATTCTCCTCTTAGAGGTATATGCAATAGAATTAAAAGAGAAATCCACAAGTAGGGAGCTGGATGGGAATTGGAACTGCCAGGATTAGAACCGGCACCCATATGGAATCCTGGTGCGTTCAAGGCGATGACTTTAGCCGCTAGGCCACAGCGAGTGGGAGGCCAGGAGGAGGCTCATATCCCAACCATGAAGACTCCCAAATTTTCACCAAGAACTACCAGTACTGACACCAAGGACTACATCCCAACCACTAAGGAGACCACGGCAATAGGAGTGCCTTCAGAGGCCGAGAACTCTGAGGGCACCCATCCCCATCTGGAGCCTCTACAGGGGATGGAAGAAGTCCAAACTCTGCCATGCAAAAACCAGCGTCATTGGAATGATGGCCAGGATCCCTGAGCAGTCTGCAGAAACGGAAGAATAATAAACTTCCTTTGGGACTAGGGAAGTGAGCTCTCTCTGGTCCTTGCCTGGCTCGGGCTCTGGGTCCCTACCTTCCCTCACGGTGACCATTAGGATCACTCCAGAAACCCCTCAAAACAAATGTACAAACATACAAAAAAAATCATGAATGGACAGACAACAACAAGGAAAGCTTAGAATCAGACCAGAAATGGCCAGCATGGATCCAATCATGCCTCACTAGGTGAGACACAAAGATTAATTACACATCACTGGAATATTGGGGATTTCTCTGCACACACATCCTAAAAAAAAAAAAAAAAAAAAAAAAAGTTCTGTACCTGAACTGATAGCTCATGTCTTGCTAGAGTTATAAGCCAGTTCAGACCAGCCGAAAAACAACTAAGTTCAGCAAAACCATGCTTCAACCGTATAAACAGCTAAATGCAAGAACCAAAACAGATGAGACAGCTGAATAGTGATCTATAGCCATTTTGAGGTGTATGCAATCCGGTTGTATATAAACCAAAAGTGGAAATGTCTATGAAGAAGTCACAGGATGTAGTTAAGAACCCACATTTTCCCATTAACATCCTCTTAATCAATACCATGTCAATTAATGCCATAATGTTTTAAATGGATGTTGATGTTATGTTGGGCTTTTTAATAAATTGGGATGGTACATTGCTGGCTTTATCTTAAGACCAGAGATGGTCTCACCAAGAATTTATTGAACCCATTAGGATAATAAGACACTGGGCTTTATGCTTGGTAAATACTTCCAATGAAAGAACAACTGAATTTGAACTGTGGTAATCCAGCAAGGTGGAGAAATTCACCATGGGAAGGTTCGAAGAGGGGTAGGGAAAATTCCAGTGAACATAATACTGTGTCACATGCCAGTAGAAACATCATTATAAAACCGGTGTCATTTCTTATATTCCTAAAGGAGAAACAGCTGTGTTTAAAGTAAAAGAATTTTAAATATGGACAAAGATTTAAAACATCAATACTCCCTTTCATGATAGCCACTACTCCATCCCTTCAGCAAGGCAAGCTAATTTTAAGCTTTTTTTTCTTCCCTCTCTCTCAATCCTTTTATATATATATTGGTGCTTTGCAACAGCCTTCTGTGTTTTCACAGATATAAGAAATGTCAGTAGGAGTTCTTGCTGCATTTGCATTGCAGTACCTATACCATTTTCTTAATAATGGCATTTACCTGTGTTCAATCCATAGCAAGCTGCTTTTGTGAATGGAAACTACTGATTCCCATAGGAGAAAATCTCAAAAATTAGAAGACACTGCTCCTGACGATGTTGTGGGATATCCGACTCTCCCTCCTGTACACAGCCTGGGTCACTCCACAGCCCCGCACTGTTGCCCAGAAGTGATGACAGTGCCAAGGCCAGGCACATGAGCACAGATCTCGGCATTGATGAGGTGGGGCGACTCAGTGCGTGAAGGTGCCACCTAGCCCTCAAATCCATGGCAGTGCCCCACATGAGTCACAAGCTCCTCAGATCCAAGGCAGAGCCCTGTGTCAGCCTCACAGCCATCAGACAAATCAATAATCCCTGCAGGAGCTGCAAGGCCCTCCTTCTTGGCAGAGCCACATATGGTCTGCAGGCCCTTCAAATCCATTGTGAAGACTCCTTTAGGTGAGGAACACCTGTGTCCTGAGAGTTGCAACCTTTAGTTCAAAAGCAGAGCCTCATGTCACTCTGCAAAGCTGTCAGATCCATGGCAGAGCCCTGTGTGGTCAAAAGCCCCTCAAATCCATATTAGAAACCCATGTGGTCCTCATGGCTGTTAGATGCATGTTTGAGATCATGTGGTACTCACTGGCCTCACACACATTGCAAACCTCCTGTTCAGGTACACTTCCCTTTGATCCATGACAGAGCCCCATGTGGTCTGGAAGGCCTTTGATCCATTGCAGAGACCCCATTTGGTCCATACACACCTCAGATCCAGGAAAGTGCCCCATGTTGTCTGCATAGTCCTCAGTTCCACGAAAGAGCCCTGTGTGAGCTACACAACTTTCAGATTCATGGCAGAGCCCCATGTGATCTGATGACTCTCAGATCCACAAAGGAAACCGAAGAGTGCTAAACAGACCTCAGATCCATGGCAGAGGCCCGTGTGGTCGTCAGGGCAGCAACACGTATTTCAGAGCTATCTGTGGTCCTCACAGCCGTCAGACCATGGCAGAGCCCCTAGTGTGCCACATTTACCTGATTCATAGCAGAGCCCCAGGTAAGATACACAGCTCTCAAATCCATGCCAGATTCCCTGTAGACTAGAAGGCCTTTGATCCTATTAAGAGGCCCCCATGTGTCCCATGAGCACCTCTGATCCATGGCAGGAATTCACAGAAGTCTCACACCACTCAGATCCATGGCAGAGCCCTGCATTACCCTCAAAAACTCAGATTCATTGCAAAGCCTCAGGTGGTTCTCACAGATCTCAGATACATCACATAGCCCTGCATAAGCCTTAAGCCTTTCAATCATACCAGAAGACAAAATAGCTGCACAATCGGCAGATCTTGTCATAGCCCTGTACAAACCACACAGTCCTCAAATCCATGGCAGAGCCAAGCATGGGCCGTATGCCCTTCCATGTGATCCCAACAGCCATCATAGGCATTACATAGCCTCTTGTCATACTCAAGGCACTTAGATCCATGGTAGAGCACCAAGTGGTTTGCACTACCTTCGGAACTATATCAAAGCCCGAGGTTCTTCATGCACTTCTCAGATCCATGGAAGAACCCATGTGAGCTGCACCAATCAGCTGCATCGTAGAGAAATGATTGAGACACACGACCCTCTGACCTATGGTAGAACCACATAATGTGCTAAGGCACTCAGATTCATGGCAGAGCCCAACATGAAATGCACAGCGCTCAGTCCACTCAGAGCCCCATATTGTTCTCCGGTCCATAAACCCTTGGCAATGTACCATATAACCTGCATGTCCCACTGATCCATAGCATAACTGTGAATGAGACTTACGTGCCTCAGATCTATGGCAGAACACACAGTGTTGCACAACCATCATGTCCACACCAGAAGCCCACAAGAACCACATAGCCCTCACATCCATGGCAGAGCCCTATGATGTACTCTTAACCCTTAGATTGATGGCAGTGCCCCATGTGTCCCTCACAGCAGAACACCACATTGTCCTCAAGAGCCTCAGATTCATGGCAGAGTCCTGTGTAAGCTGCATGATCCTTGGATCCATGGCAGAGGAGCATACTGTCCATACAATAGTAAGATCAAAGGCAGGGCCCCATGTTGTCTACAAAGCCCTCAATTCATCGTAGAGCCCAGCATAAAATTCACAACCTTATGTCACTGGCTGAGCCCCATTTGGTTGCTAGCCTTGGTCACATGACAGAGTCCTGGCTGAGCCATGCAAACCCTCAGATCAATGGAAGAATGACATGTGGGCATCCAGAACCTTAGATCCATTTCAGAGACCCCTGTTGTACTCAGAGGCCTCAGATCCATGGCAAAGATCCTAATGAGCCATACTACCCTCTGATCCATGTCAGAGTCCCATGTGAGCTGCACATCTCTCAGATCAATGGCAGAGCCCCATATGTTTGAGAAGGCCTTTGATTCATTACAGAGATCCCCATGTGTCCCACATGCCCCTCACAGTCATGGAAGAAACCCCGTGTTCGGCACAATCTTCATACTCAAAGCTGAGCTATGCATAAGTGGCTTATTCTGAGCCATGCATAAGCCACACAGCCCTCAGTCCCAAGGAACAGCTCCATGTGGTCCACCTGGGCCTCACATTCATGGCTGAGCTCAATGTGGTTCTTTTTAAAAATTTTTTTTAGTTATTTTTATTATATTTTTGACAATCTTTACACAATTAATTAGGCTAAAAAGTTTCAAGAGCTATAGGAAAGTGAGTAAGACTATTATTTGCACATTGTTCCCTTCATGTATCTATCTGGGGTAAAGGGGGATATTGAGAGACAAGCCCAACCCACTTTCCCATCCATCCAGGGTCCCAGATACGAGGCATGCTCTGAGATACTTGCTCAAATCATTTTGATAGTTCACCAGTCATGGCTCCTTGCCAATCTCGCCACTCCAACCACGATGAGGTCACTGAAAAATACACTGATTGACATAATCCATGATAGAGTCTCCTTTAGCCCAGTATTTCACTGCTAGCATAGAGCTGTGGTGATTGACTTGTTCTGTCTTTTGGGTTTCTTGCTTAGGGTTCTGAGTCTGGCATTTCAATTGGGGAGATGCCCAGAGAAACTTAGTCTGAGGTGTTCCCAGACCAAATTCTTGTATGTTCTAGCAAGCACAGGGCCCAGCACAGTCCATTGTCCTGAACAGTTGGTGGTTGCAATTGCTGAGTTGGTTCTGTTTTCAATACCAACTTCAATTGGAACCAATGTATGATGCATGGCAGGGCTTCTTGCCATCATCATGGCCTTGATTTATGGCAGAGAACAATGTGGTCTGCGCACCCTTTGGATCTCTCACAAAGAGAGTATATTAAAGTCATATTTGTGGCCTCCCAGGGTGATCCACAGTAGGCGCATATCCATGGCATAGCCTTACATAGGCTGAGAGCCTCAGAACAATGACAGAGCAAGAAGTGAATTGCACAACTTTCATGCTATGGCACAACACCATATGCTTTGCAAGATCCCCAGATTGAAGCCAGAGACCCAAGTGGTCTGCACACAATTCAGATTCATGATAGGCACCTGAATGAGCCATACAGCCCGCAGATCCCTGCTGGAGCCCTCAGTGACACACACCCCGCTCAGATCCATGGCAGTGCCTAGTATAAGGTGCAGGCCCATCATAACGTGGCAGATCCCCAAATCATCCACAGAGCCCTCACATTCATAGCAGTCCCCTGTGTGTTTTGCATGTTTTTCAGATCTGCGTCAGAACCCCATGTGGTCTTCAAAAGCCTCATTTCCATGACAGTATCTGGTGTGAGCTGCAGTCTAAATCATGGCTGGGTAAGTTCACACACCACTCACATCTATGGTTGGGTCCTCACGGCCCTCACATGCATGGCACAGGCCCATATGGATCCAAAGGCTTTTAATCCATTGCAAAGACTGCCGTAGGGCTCACACATCTCTCAGCTACATGGAAGAAACTCACAGTTGCCAAAAGGCATTCAAATGCATGGCAGAGCTCCGCAGAACTGCACAGACCTTAAAACCATACAAGACCCCAATGTGATCCACACAGTCCTCCAGTCCATAGCATTGACCCAGGTGAGCAATGCTCCCCTCAGATCCATGGTAGAGAATCAGAGGGTGAGCATGTCCCTCAGATCCATGGCAGAACTTCACATTTTCCAGGTGATTTGAATGCCCCTCTAATCCATGGCAGAACCATGAGTGAGTCATATTCCTTTCAAATTCATGTCTCAACACCATGTGGTCTGCACAAACCTGAGATCCATGCAGAGCCAAATGTGGCTTGCATTGCACACACATCTATGACAGAGCCCTGAATGAGCCACATTTTCCTGAAATCCATGGTCATCACAGTCCTCAGGTGCATGGAAAAGCACCACTTGAGCTACACAGCTTTCAAATCCATGGCAGAGCCTACAGTGTTTCACTTATGCCTGAGATCCATTGAAGAGCACCATGTGGCACACATGCCCCATAAATCCAAAGGAGTTTCTTGGGAAGCCACACAACCCCCAGATACATGGCTGAGCACCATGTGGTCCATACAGCCCTCAGATACATAGCAGATCCCTATGTGGTCTGCATGGTTTTCAAATCCATAGCAGAGTCCCATATGAATTGCACAGCTCTCAGATGCAATGCAGAGCTCCATGGCATCCTTATGGCCCTTATTTATGGTAGGGCCCATGTGATCCCAAACAGCCCTGAAAGGCATAACAGAGCTCCTTGCCATCCTCATGGTCTTCAGATTAATTGCAGAGACCCAGGGGTCCACACACTTTTCTGATCTCTATCAAATCCTTATGTTTTCCTCACACACCTCATATCCATGGCCTGTCTGAGTGCTGCATGAACCACAAATCCACGGTAGAGCCTCAATTAACCTTCACAACCCTCTGATCCAAGGTGGACATGGAGGTGCTCCTCACACTCCTGAGATTCAAGCAGAGTCTTACGTGGTCCTCATGCCCCTCAGATCCATGGCATAGCCCTGTGTGAGCCATAAGCTCTTCTGATCCATAGTAGAATAAAAAGTGAGATGCACAATCCTCATGTGATGGCAGAGCCCTATAAGTTCCTCGGGGACTGCAGATCCATGGCAACTTTATGGATGATCCTCATGGCCCTCAGGTCCATGACACAGTCCTTCGTGAGCCACAGACCAATCAGATCCTTGGGAGAGCCCAAGTGATCCAACTCCACTCAAATCCACGACAGAATCTTGCATAAGTCACATGCACCTCAGATCCATGGCAGAGCCCAGGTGGTCCACACAGCCCTTGATCCATGGCCGAGCCCTGTATGCTTTACATGCTCCTCATATCCAAGGCAGAGCCCATGTACTCGCCACAGCCCTCAGATTAATGGCAGAGCCCATGTTGTACATACATCACTCAGGTACATGTAAGTGACCATCATAAGCCATACATCCCTCAGATCATGGGGGAACCACATTTTGTTTGCACGCCACTCTGATCCATGGCAGAATCCCCTGTGAGCCATACTCCCTTAAGCCCATGGCAGATCCACAGGTAGTCCACACTGCCCTCAGATCCATGCAGAGCCCTGTGTGTTGTGCATGATTCTCAGATCTATGGAAGAGCCCCAAGTGATCTGCACATTCCTCAGTTCCATAACAGGGTTCCTGGTGAGACACACTGCCCTCAGATGTGTGGCAGCACAACACATGATGCTAGGGCTTTCAAATTAGAGACAGAATACCAGGTGATCTGCACACACCTCAGATCTATTGCTCAGAGTCATGTAGTCCTCACAGCCCTCAGGTTCATGGCAGAGCCCCATGTGGAGCACAAGGCTGCCCTGGTTCCATTGCTGCCAGAATCCAGCTCCAGCTGAGCTCAGAACTCTCAAAGGATGTAGGGATGAGGTACATAGTAGAACAAAAAAGGCTACTACAGTTCCAGGATCACGATGGACAATACAAAAAGCTGTTCACTTTATTTATACAGAAGCTCTCATGAGCCATGGCACAGACTTTTGACATTATGGCAGGATAATTCTGCCACTTGTTTCACCTAACAACTGTAGAAGTTCTTGCTACAATTCTTATTCTACAACTCAATCTTGTATCACAAAGAAAAGGAGAAGCTAAACATCAAGGAAAGAGTGAAAACCTAATAATACAGGTCCCTTGATTACCATGAAGTCAATGGGAACAGTCAAAACAGTATGAACAGCAAACAGCCCTTTTGCAAGATGTGATTATTGACATTAACCTCCAAGTTCAGTGAAAGGCCAACTCGACAGGAGCAAACAATGCCTGAATGAATTATAATTCTTCCAAAGGGTGGTCCAGTGTCCATGCAAAGGAAGGTGGAGTCGCATTCAGCTGGTTGTAGAGACATCCCCTGGCCATTGCCATAGAGCGGGAAATTGCTTGCGGCCCTGCCTGCAACGAAACAATCCTTTTCCCCACTTGTTGTCCCCACATATCAACTACACAGATCCTAACATCTTCCCTTCTCTTATTATTAATTTGGACAACGCAAAGGGGAAAACAATTAGTGTGATTCATAATCTACACAAAGCCAGTAGAAGGTCTTTTCGGAAATAAAATATAAAGGAGGGGCCCGGCGTGGTGGTGCAAGTGGCTAAGGTCCTGGCCTTGCACGCCTGGGATCCCATATGGGCGCCAATTCTAATCCTGGAGGCCCTGCTTCCCATGCAGCTCACTGCTTGTCCCCTGGAAAAGCAGTCGAGGACGGCCCAGAGCTTTGGGACTCTGCACCCACATGGGAGACAGAGAAGAAGCTCCTAGCTTCAGCATCGACCATTGCGCTCACTTGGGGAGTAAATCATCGGATGGAAGATCTTCTTCTCTGTCTCTCCTCTCTGTATATCTGCCTTTCCAATAAAAAATAAAAATAAATATTTAAAAAAGAGAGAGAGAGAGAAAAAAAAAAAAGGAAAGAGATGGGAAGAATGGATTAGTATTGCTTTCTGTTATGGAAACCTGATAATGAGAGTTAGAAATTGAAGAAAACTAGGCAGGTGATCCTTGGATACTAATACTAGTAGATGTGTCATTCCATACACATTGGAGATGAGTTTTACCATCACTCCAAGAGACATGTGAACGTAAATAACTGAGAGTTATGTTGTAGTATATTTGTATATTGGAGACATAGTTAATCACATGAAGAAGGATTATGCAAGGTGAAGCAGAGTGGATAAAATCCAAGACAATAAAACAGGACAGGATGAAGGCAAACGGACACTTGGAGAACCACCAAAACAGAAAAAGCAGCAGAGATAGAGAGGAAGCATATTAGGGTGGCTTTCAGAGGGTCACTCAGAGGTCCATGTCTGCGTTCATATGCTATTTTTTCACCAAGATCTCTATAGTTAGATGTTAGATATCCACCAAAAACTTCCCAAATGCTGGCTCACCAATATCCACTTCCATGATACCATGCTGAAGCTGCACCATTGTCTCTGCACCATTTTTCCTACTTTAGGTTGGAACAGGTCCCAGGAATAGAGAGACACCAGGTATCCTATAGAGCGAGATGGTTGGTGGCACTGATCTTGCCAGAACCTGCCATAGTCGGTATTATGATCCTGCAGAACCATTGCAATCCATGGAAATCACTGAGTTCTCATTAGCTCAGCACATGTGCAGTCCACTGTTGTCCCCTGCAGTGCTAAATTTATTGCCACAGTATATGCAATGGCTGTGTCCTTTGCTTTCCTGAGTCTGACAATGTCTAGGTACCCTCTTGCACTTGTCTGCTCTCTTCTATTATCTCTACTTCATCCTGATTAAATGTTTTTCTGTCATTTAAACAGCCCCTAATGGATCCTCCATCTTGATTCTCTTACCTCGTAATTAAAGGGAATTAATATGTAGCTTCTTAAAAATTACAAAGACATTCAAATATTCCACACTATTTAGAAATATGTGACATTTTGATACACACGTGCTTTGTGTTTTGTTTGTTTTTCAAGCAAAACGGAGATGTTGCTTTTATTAGCATATTTATATTTTTGTAAAATTCAGACAATGCAACTACTAATATTCAATATCTTTTGTGACACAGGAATAATCATGGTTGTAAATCAAAGCACATGGGTCATATCATGGTCTCACATCAAATAATTTAATTTTTCTATCTTCTCCTCTTGGTTTCAAGAAATGATAGAAACATTTAAATCAACACTAGCTTTCCATTCGATGAAATAAGTCACATATAAATTTGGCTCTGGCAGAACTGTCATCCTGAAACTATTGGCTGGGCCTTTGGAATGGAGTGACATCTTCAATCACTGATAGAATGTTTCTGGCACCTTGGTGAGGACTTATAACATTCCTGACTCTGTGCTGAGTAGCGGGCAGGACATTGGGCAAATATTGGAGAGGATATCAATGACATTTGTTGTTTTTGAATATTCTAATATTGTTATGTTTTACAATTCACTGACTATAACGGCAAGACTTTAGGGGGCAAGCAGCAGCTTTGAGTAATTCCACACTGTTGGGACCATGAAGCGCAAGCAAAAGACAAAACATCTGGAAGGAACAAACTGTGCACCAGCTGCAAAGACTGCGACAGGTATGTCTGGGAATAGTTTTGGCAAAGGCTAGTCTGGTACTGACATCTGAAAGACAAGCAGGGGTGCTGCTAACTGTGGTGGAAGGCGAACAAAGATGAAAAGAAAAGAGCAATGAGTGAACAAATACTTTTGTTATTGCATTCAAAAAACATTTTCTTGATTTAAGTTTTCATATGAATTGTTTCCTGTCTCTCTGAATTCAGAGGAACACATAGTTTACCAATGCCACCTAACTTTCCCTTGCTTTGTCCTTCCTAACTCCATTTTGCATGTTTCTTTAATTCATATTGGACATCTGCATATGTCATTGAAAGCAAATTTCTGCGCCACACACTCCTTTATGCCACACAATTTGCCAACTTACATTGGCCCACATGGTAACATTCACAATCTCCAGACATTAGCATAGAACCATTGGGTTCGAGCTATTCACAACACTCATGAATTCATAAAACAAAATAGCACATAATTTAAGAAACGTATAATATATTCAACAACAGCAGAACTTCAAAACAGATGCAATCCAAGAAGTGACGCATAACTCCTGTTTCAATCAGTTTGTCAAGACAATGAGATACCTAGAATTTATTTAAAAATTTCTGCAATAAGTTTTGAGTGGCCTCTGTCATAGTCATGCCATGCATGAAATCACCTTCACTCCTGTGAAAGCAAGATTTGTGAGTATTCCCATGAGATAAACTACATGTGTGTAATGTGCTGTACTTTGGAAAACAGACAAGATGCCACATCCCAAAATTAACTTGTTGTCATTTTTCAATTAGTATCCAAGAAGCCTCATGAAGATGCTCCTGAGATGTGTGTGGAGGTCCCAACCCATCCCACATATGAAGGAGAAACTTTCTCTACATGTGACGATGTCTATTTTGTTTCTGCTTGGAATTAACCCATTCTTGTCAAAGGAGATGCTAAGGTGCAAATACCAGGTCCAAACTCAGAAGTTATACTTTAGGCAGCCAATCCAACCTCTACTCACTCCACTTTCTCATCACAATGACTGCTTTACAGCACAGCGAATAGATTAAAGGCTTTGAGAAAGGACACATAGCTAGTGTGGTGCCAAGAATAGCTCAAACCTCTTCAGAACCAAGTAAGCTTTTCATCATCGGAAGATCTGCAAGTGAGGCCAGGTGCATAGATGATGCTTATGGAAGCCTGTTTGGAGCTTCCACACACACTTCACAAATCACCTGTTCTATCATCATATTAAGAAGAAAGAAAAAAAAAAAAAGAAAAACTCAAGGCATTTTGCCTAACTCATCAACTAGTGTCCATTTGCATCCATCCTGTCCTTCACTACCCTGTATTGACTGCATAGTGAGATATTTATATCTTCAAGTCTGTAGATTATCTATAACCATGGGTAATGGATATACTGCATTCCATTCCAATAAAACTGCTTAATTTTAGGCCACATGGACAACAATTGTGTTTATCATGAAAATTCACTTTCTTTTCTAACATGAAATTATTATACATTATGTATTTAAAAGGAATACAGAGCCCCCATCAATTTCTCCTTCTTTTTCCCCATCAACTATCCAACTCACACACACCTTTATATTAGTGACAGTTTAGTCACAAACATGCATTCACTTAACAGGTCGCTGAAGCCACAAAAATTCAACCCGTGAAAATGGAAAACACATGGATAAATGCACTACAACTCACACACAAACACACACACACACACACACACACACACACCCCAAATTATACTCTATTTATGACATATTATGCACAAATCTAAAATGGAATGGTGTGACACTGATATATACAGGAGTGTATAAAACTGACATTCAAATAAATGAAATTTCCTTCTAAACTCAATATTCACTGCAATATTCACTTTAGTAAGCACTTAATAACATATTAGCTTCAACACAACATTTGCTAATATGATGAGGGCACATACAACCAGAAGACTGAATGCAGTGATATATTGTCCTGCAATGTGCGAGTCCAGTGAGTAAATCGGAAATAAAATGCCTTCCTGACACAATAGCTAATCTCAAGATTTCTGCACCAAGTTTTGAGCTATTTTAATAATCAATAGCAACAATGATCTGAACATTCATAGAGATGTATATTCTTTAGAAACTCTATTTGAAAAAGTAAACATGTGTATATTGCTTCATTTGAGCCTGTGTTCATATTGAGGTGAAGTGAAGCATGAGTGTTAAAAATATAATGGAGCTAAAGACTCAAAAACATTATCCAACGAAGTTGCATCTGAGGTCCATGCTACAAAACACTGAGAGACACAAGACTCCAGCACATGCTAATTCCATTTCAGTTCCTTATGTGTAATCTAGACTCTGGCAAATGTGTAAACATTGAGTTTAGAAATTAGCAGGATAGGCTTTATTTTTATTCCCTCACAATGACACATCAGATCATGATTAGAAGTGTTCTAAGAATTGGCTATTTGTCTTAGAAAAGGTTAAACTGCTTTGAACTCAAAAATGAAAGCAATTGCAAAGAATGGCCTACCCATGGCCTAGATATAACCTCAACGCAAGCTTAGTGAGTTTATCTACTCTGTATTAACAAGTATCACAAATTGGCACAAACTAAAAGAAAATACAGCAAACTCTTCTAGCATAGCTCAGCCTGTGTAGCTGAAAATGAACTCAGCCTATGATATGTGCTACAAAGTAATTACACAAGGCCTACTTTTTCAGTGGCTTAAGAAGAAAATGACCTCATGCTTTGTGCGTACATTCTTTGTTCTCTACCACCTTAATTGCTTAGTTCAAACCCTTGTCACTCTGCTGCTTCTCCTTTAAATTTGATTTTTGATGCCTCTGTCTGTTAAGTCAATCTGCAATTGTAATGCAGAGTCATCTTTGAATTATAAAATGTTTAATTTTCTCACTTCGAACAATTCCCATTTTACACAGTTGGTGACACTAATAAGCTTGAGAAAGCTACAATAAAACATTATGATCTGAGAGCTTTTCATAAAACAATTCATAATCTTAAAACAAACATGAAAGAGAAAGCAGATGTATGGAATAGTGAATGAATACTTAAACACCACACATGGATAAATTCTAAGTGAGGAAAGCTTTAATATAGCAATTCTCCATGACTATGATGAGTATATAAACACACACACACACACACACACACACACACACACACACACACACACACACACACAGTGCCCATATAAAAACAACAGATGCAGCTAAAATGAGATTTATTGATGATTTTCACTTGACCGCTAACCAGGGAATAAATAAGAGTGCTCAAGGGGTAGTATATCTCATTTTAGGTATGTTGAAGCTAAGTTCATTCCAATTAAAGCATGCCCCATGTTGACTGACCATATATACTCTGTATGTGCTATCATGTGCAAAGAGACACCTCAGTTCACACCGCATTTCAAAGGCCACAAGAGGAGAATGCCACAGTGAACTTTTTTAAATGCTGGTTCTGGTGGCTTACTGATTGGCACAAACACTTTCTTTTTCAGCCAAGGAAAAATAAATAAATAATAGCCCGCGAATCCTACACATAAAAACAAAAGGAATATTTTTATCACATGTAAATGTATATGCACAGACATATATGTATGCATATTCATACACATTTATATGTTGATATCTATGCATGTAAAGATTGTGAAAATAACCTCAACAAACAAACTAGTAAGAAAGAAATTGAACACTCTTGCTTCTGTGCTTTGGCTGGGGCATATATCTCAAACAGCATGACAAAGAGCAAGAGGCAACAATGTAGATTTACGGTTTGGCACAGTTCACCTTCTTTCCTATTTTTTTTCCTGCAATTTCCAATGCCAGTCACAACACTAAAATAAATATTTGCTCTACTATACTTTGAAATGACAAGCAAATCCAATGATGCCACAGCTCAAGGCTGACAGGATGTCATTTCTCATACAGCAATCCAAACACATCAAGAGGACACTCCTGAAAAGTGTGTGGCACACCAAGGTCATCTAACAAAACAAGGAGAGAGTTGCTCCACTTCAGAAGAAGTCTCCTTCGTTTCAGCTTGGACTGAACCCACTAATATTGAAGAAGATGGTAAGGAAGAGCACATGTGAAGGCAAATTGGTGAAGAGAGATTAAACTCATCCACAAAGCTCAAACACAATTCTTTGAAGATTCTGAAAACAATGTAATTAATCAGGATACAAGCACTAGGATGGAGATTTGGAGAGAGATTCCTTGGGAATGTACCCCCAGTTACAGGAAACCTGTCAGTGAGAAACTTGTACATCTCTAAATGGTAACCTGGGCATTTTAGAGAAGAATAGAAACTTCTTCAGAGGCTCCCCCATACATTGAGAATGAGCTCCTGCTCAGAAAATTACCTGTTTCACCCCACTTAATGTAGAAGAAATCTTTTAACCCTCTAACACATTTTCTAAAATGTATTTTCATTTGCCATTGCCTGACCAGCTTCAAGATGCATTGTAAATTAAACTTTGCTTTACATTTGCCTTTCATAGACAGCCATTGACATCACAGGACACATCATTAATACTCAAGTTAGCTTTTTAGATACATGCAAGTGGAAAGGGAAATTCTCTAGGATTTTCAACATTGCAATGTCTGTATTCTAATAGAGTGACACAATCAGAAACTTTTTCAGCTGAGAATATGCACAAACCACACCTCTGGATGCAAACCCCCATGCACCACACACACAAAAAGCCTCTAGCATAGAACGAATAGAAATCTAATATGCAGATTTATTTAGATTAATGCAATAGCTTATATACACTGTACATAACACTTTACAATGTATATATACCAAATGTAATATAAGATACAAAGACACCATCACTTCTGACAAAGTTGGCCATGACATATGCAATGAGTGAAATGGCCAGGACATATGCCATGGTCTGCACTGGGGTGGACAATGTTGGCTTCATTGAATGATGAACAGCTAGCATCAATGAATGATGATGCTATATCAACGCTTAAAAGTAAGTCTTATGCATGAGTTACAGCATATTAACTAGATGTGTTTTTCTTTTGAAAACCTTGACAATTAGATGATGTAGCATTTAAAATTACCTGTTTTCATTTTCTCTCTCACAATTTCAAATGGCCCAAGACAATGCTCCTGAGATGTCTGCAGCACGTCAAAGACATCTTATCAAAAAAGGGGATAATTTTCCCAACTTAAATGAAGTATCCTGTGTTTCCGACTGCATTGATCTCACCATTATTGAAGAAGATGGTAAGACACCTTGTAGGTAAAGCCTAAAACAGAGACAGATGATTGAATTCAACCAGCCCATACACTATCCAGTTCAGTTTCCCCTCACAAGGTACTGCTTCAGGATACAGGCTCTAGGATAAGGACTCTGGGTAAAGATTCATTGGGAATGTGGCAGAATGGAGGGCATGGTTCATGAAAAGCAAGTCAGATGCACAGAAGTAAACCTCCCAAATAAATTACAAGGGCAGTTATGGGGCATATGGAAAGCTCTCCAGAGCCACATTTACACACATGGAGCAAGATCCTGCAAACAAAATTGTCGGATTCATCCCACCACACTGTGATTATCATTTTGCTTCTAACAAATCCTTGTGAATACAACTTCATTCACAATGTCCCTACAAACTTTAGGAGGAATTGCACATTGATTTTTTGAAAATTGATTTTCGTAGACACACATGGGCCTGATAGTTTTCAATTTGCTATGTAGCAAGCCCTAAAAAGAACAGTCTGAGAACGAAATATGTCTATATATTGCCAACAGGTTTTAGGAAGTGCTCAAGCAGCGAACATGCAAATATAGAAGCCATACTACTAAATCCACAATAACATACAAACATAAACACATAGGCTGGCACCGCATAACACAGGCATGCAAAATGAATATATATCATGTGCATATATGTATGCCAAAACAAAACTACACACAAAGTGAGAATTGTAAGACACTTGAATTTTTATCGTTTGGATTGAACATCTGCCTTAGTCTACATGGCAGTGGACCAATAGGGAACATTCAAGATTCATGGAAGGGCAAAGACACCATTGCTCCTGAAACATACCAACACAAGTATGGTCACATGCAGAAAGACATACTGACAGCACGTGCTAATCTTTTTTTTTTTTTAAGACTTGTTCATTTTTACTGGAAAAGCAGATATACAGAGAGGGGGGAGACAGAGAGGGAGATTTTCCCATCCAATGTTTCACTCCCCAACTGACTTCAAGATACTAGAAATGAGCCTATCTGAAGCCAGCAGCCAGGAGCTCTTCTGGGTCTCCCATGCGATTGCAGGAACCCAAGGCTTTGGCCATCCTCATCTGCTTTCCAGAAAACAAGCAGGGACTGGATGAGAAGCAGGGCTGCTGTGGCTGGAACCAGTGCCCATATAGGATCCTGGCCTGTGCAAGGCGAGGGCCTTAACCACTACATTTTCACGCTGAGCCCAGCACGTGCTAGTCTTTGAAAACATGGACCACTCAGATGAAGCCGCATTTCAAGATTGTGTTGTTGTTGTTTTTTTCCAAACAGCATTCCAGAAGCCTCAAGAAGATGCTTGTGAGATCTGTGTGGAGGTCCCAACTCATCTTACAAAAGAATATGAGAGTTCTGTCACATCCGAAGATGCCTACTTTTTGCTAGCATGGCTTGAACGCATTATCATCAAAGAGCATCGTCAGGGAGATGTTATGGCATGCCCTATTGTAGAAAATAATTATAATTTTGTCACTGTCATCAGTCTCTACTTAACACGCTTTGTTCACAATGGAGTACTTCAGGGCATAGGAACTAAAATGAGGTCTGATTGCTGAGAAACAATGGGAATATGGTTCCAAGAATAAATCACAGCCCCTCAACTGTATATCAGATGTGAGTGATTGGACATCTTCATGTGATGTCATGGTCAGTCAGGGATGAAATTTATGGAAACTGTCCAGAGTCACATCCAATCAATGGGGACAAGCTCCTGTATACAAAATATCTTGAACCTCTCTTCTCAGGGTGGAAAATGATTTTCCTTTTCACTAAACCACTTAAGTGCATGCAGCTTCTGCTATCATCTCATCCCACCCCCAACACAGTAAATGCATGGTAACATAAAAGCAACCTCTGACCTGCTGGGCTCTTGGATATTCTGCTGTCTAATGACAGAAATTGTATTCACAAACAAATGCATGTACTTTGGGAATTAATATTGACATAGAGTCAATTGAAACACAGGAGTCTGCAGCATAACATGTTCATCTCTTCAAAGTAATACACATGGTGAGGCATAATTTGTTATGATCAAGATACCGGTTCTGGTTTCTCTTTATCACATATCTTGAGATATTCATCATTGTTTCCACATCTGAATGTACAAATACATTGGCCACAAGTTTAAACATACATCACATACACAAGTGCATGGGCTTGCATGCACACACACACACAAACACACACACAAACTATACACACATAGTACACACATAATGTAACATATCATAGAGTAAAAAAAAATGTAAAAATACCCTTCATGCCAGCATTCAGGACGTAAAATGAAAAAGTTTTATGCACTGTGGTTGGAGTCTCATACCAGGGAATGTGCCAACATTTGGAACTCTAGGTGATGAAAAATAATCTTGTAATGCTAAATTAGTTAGATGTTTTTAGAGAGAAGTCCAGAAGAGTCAGAGCCTGATGAACAATGGTTTGATCATTTATTTTCAGAAGTAGAGAAAATGCAGCTGATGCCACAGGTAAAGATTGACATGCTGTCATTTCTCACCCAGCCATCCACAAGACTCAAAACGGCAGTCCTGAGATGCGTGTGGCACTTGAAGATTGTCTAATCAAAGAAGGAGAGCATTCCTGCAGCTCGGATGAAGTCTCCTTTCTTTCTGAATGGGTTGAATGCGACAATATTGAAGACGATGGTAAGGAAGGGTGTATGTAAAAGCTGAAATGTCAACAAGATTTTTAATAAAGCCATTCAGCCCCATCACTATGACTTGACTTTCTCCTCCCAATGCAGTTATTCAGGACACAGGCACTGCGATGTAGTTATTGCATAGAGACTCAATGAGAATATGGTCCCAAAGGCAGGTCATATCTGCACAAGACTAAGCCACATGTGAGTGGTGAGTGGGAGATCTCCACTTGAGCACCCAGGCACAGAAGCCATGCGGTGCATGGACCCCTGTACAGTGATTCACCCCCTAATGGGACCATGTTCCTGCTCAGAAAATCAGCTGCTTCAATCCACCTCACTGTGGAAGAAATCTCTTTTAGATTCTAAGTCTATGGCATGTAGTTTCATTCATGCTAGGTTTATACTGCAAAGATTTGCAGATTTTGCCTTGTGACAGTATTCATAAATAGCTATGGCTTCAGAATCATGGCTCTGGCAACACTTTCAGCACTTCAAAGAACTGTGTGTTATATGACCTCGAGTATGCTCATCATCTCATGTAATATCCTGCCCTCTGTGGACTGACAACATTAATAAATTTGTGACCTTAGCAAAATCAGAGAGATAGACCATACACTGAACACATGAATCAGTCCCCACACAGTCCACACACTCAAATGCATACAATCAAACACATATATACATATACATGCAACAATGAATACATGCAGAATGAATACATTATCTGTGGATGGGTAGACCTATGCATCTGCACAATTCCATATATATTCTTGTTACTATTGATATTTGGCCAAGTGAATGTGGATTTTCAAAAACCTCATAGTGGTTGGAGTGGCAAGATTGACAGCGATTCATAACTGTGGCCATATCAGGACCAGTTGTTCAAGAACCTCAGAGCATGCCCTACATCAGAGACCTGGGGAGCGTGGGAAATTGGGTGGGCCTTCTCCCATAATACCCCCTCATTAAACATGAACGTAACAAAAGAAAACATACTAGTATTATCAACTCTTCTGTAACCCTTGAACTTTCTTACCCTAATTAATTTTGTAAAGATTGCAAAATAAATTTTATTAAAAAAAAAAAAACGAACAACAACAACAACAAAAAGGCTCCAGTGGAAGCTCTTGAGATGTGTGTAATGCTGTGAGTGTGTCTTAGGAACGAAAGAGAGCCTTTTGGCATCTCACTTACATTCTGCTTTGTATCAACTTGCATTGAACATATTCTTCCCACAGAGGATCGTAGGCCACATCATAAGGGCAAAGCCTGAAATCCAAGAAGGCTTGCAATTAGGCACAAAGAACACTATTCCCTCAAACTACCCCAACACAACAGTGTTGTAGCGTAATGAATAAAGGGACTATCTGTGATGGCAGCCTTCCATAGGATGCCAGTTCAGGAGCCAGCTGCTGTATGTCTGATCCAGCTTTCTGCTTGTGGCCTGGGATAGCACTAGATGGTGATCTGAGCCCCTGGAGAGACTCTGGAGCTTCCCCACCATATCAGATAAAGCCATCACCTATAGGTGGCCCAGCCATTGCAATCTTTTGGGGAATGAGTGAATGCATACATGATCACTCTGTCTGCAACTCTCTCCCTCAATGCTCACATCCTGATTGTCCAGGGAGTTGAGTGCCCTGAGGCCATGGACGGGCGATAATGAGGAAGGCCTCTCTTTTCTCTTCCTCTCCCTTGGTTCCCCCTAGCTGCTCTTCCTCTGCCCCCTGCAGGTCCAGCTGGACATCCTTCATGGAGAAACCAGACAGAAAGTGCAAGTACACGTGCCATAAGTTTAAACATACGTCACATGCACAAGTGCATGGGCTTGCGGGCACACACACACACACACACACACACACACACACACACACACACACACACACACACACACTGTACACACATAATGTAACATATCATTGAGTAAAAAATAAATATGTAAAAATACATGCTGCATAATAAAATGCTGCATGCCAGCATTCAGGACGTAAAATGAAAAAGTTTTATGCACTGTGGTTGGAGTCTCCTACCAGGGAATGTGCCAACATTTGATTGGAACTCTAGGTGACGAAAAATAATCTTGGAATGCTAAATTAGTTAGATGTTTTTAGAGAGAAGTCCAGAAGAGTCAGAGCCTGATGAACAATGGTTTGATCATTTATTTTCAGAAGTAGAGAAAACACAGCTGATGCCACAGGTAAAAGTTGACATGCTGTCATTTCTCACCCAGCCATCCACAAGACTCAAAACGGCAGTCCTGAGATGCGTGTGGCACTTGAAGATTGTCTAATCAAAGAAGGAGAGCATTCCTGCAGCTCAGATGAAGTCTCCTTTCTTTCTGAATGGGTTGAATGCGAAAATATTGAAGACGATGGTAAGGAAGGGCTAAGCCACATGTGAGTGGTGAGTGGGAGATCTCCACTTGAGCACCCAGGCACAGAAGCCATGCGGTGCATGGACCCCTGTACAGTGATTCACCCCCAAATGGGAGCATGCTCCTGCTCAGAAAATCAGCTGCTTCAATCCACCTCACTGTGGAAGAAATCTCTTTTAGATTCTAAGTCTATGGCATGTAGTTTCATTCATGTTAGGTTTATGCTCCAAAGGATTTGCAGATTTTGCCTTGTGACAGTATTCATAAACAGCTATGGCTTCAGAATCATGGCTTCAAAGAACTGTGTGTTATATGACCTCGAGTATGCTCATCATCTCATGTAATATCTTGCCCTCAGTGCACTGACAACATTAATAAATTTGTGACCTTAGGAAAGTTAGAGAGTTAGATTATACGCTGAACACATGAATCAGTCCTCACAGAGTCCACACACACTCAAATGCATGCACTCAAACTCATTTATACATACACATGCAACAATGAATACATGCAGAATGAATACATTATCTGTGGATGGGTAGACCTATGCATCTGCACAATTCCATATATATTTTTGTTACTATTGATATTTGGCCAAGTGATTGCTCCTAAAATGCGTGATTTAATGCTTTGGACAGGGTACATGCCTCAGTTTGTGTGAAATTTCCATGAAGGAAATAATCTAGAGGGAAACAATGGCAAATACACTCCAGACAAAAGCAAGTCCTATGAGTGCTCTTGTGATGAACAGCATATTCACTTGATGTGCTCTTGTTCTGAAAACAGAGACAACTCAGGCGATGCCACATCTGTAGACTGCCAGGTAGCCATTTTGCACCCAGCATTCAAAAAGGTTCCAGAGGAGGCTCCTGAGATGTGTGTGACGCCGTGAGTGTGTCTTAGGAAAGAAAAAAAGCCTTTTGGCATCTCATTTACATTCTGCTTTTTATCAACTTGCATTGAAAATATTCTTCCCACAGAGGATGTTAGGCCAGGTCATAAGGGCAAAGCCTGAAATCCAAGAAGGCTTGCAATTAGGCACAAAGAACACTATTCCCTCAAACTACCCCAACACAAAACATGCTCCTCAACACAGTCACTAGGAGCAGGTCTCTAACAATTGATTCACTGGAGATGCATTCCCAGGAACAAGTCAAAGCTTGTTGAGCTTTCTGGAGCCCCAAGTAAGATTTGAGAGCAGTGGGAGATCCTCATGTGTGGGCATGGGAGTGAGAATAACACAGATCTTTCCAGAGCCTCCCCCATGCATTGGGAACAAGCTGCTTCTCACAAGTTCACATGCTCTATCAGGCCTCATTGTGGAAGGAATCTTATCACCTTCTAACGAATCCTCACAATGCATTTCCATTCACCATGTCTTTGCCAGATCACAAAGTCTTTGAGCATGCACACTCATAGAAAGATATTGATACTACAAGTCAGAACAACTGCAAACTCTTCAGGACTTCTATGCACTGTGTGTGATACAATATCCCTTGCTTTTGTACATGCGATGTCTCATGTGTGTATAGCACACGCTCTGGAGACTTTTCAATACTGATGCAATACACAGAATCAATACCATATCAAATATATATATAAATATATACACAAAATCTAAAAATAACACATACACACATACAAACTACACAAAATACCAATCACATATAACTTTGAGATGCTCTATATTCATATATATATCTATAAATACACACACACATATATATGTATATATATATGCATATATATATAGGTAACGTTGTGTTAGGACCACATGTATACATATGATCCTAACACTACCATACCAATTTTCAAATGCATACATATGATACTTTTAAAATAAAATATGAATTTACTTTTTATTGGAAGCCGATATAAAGAGAGGAAGAGACAGAGATGAAAATCTTCCTACTGCAGATTCATTCCCCAATTTTGTGCAATGGCAGGTATTGTGCTAATCAGAAGCAGGTATCCAGGAAGTCTTCTGGGTCCCCCACACGGGTGCAGGGTCCCAAAGATTTGGGCCATCCTCAACTGCTTTCCCAAGCCACAAGCAGGAAGCAAAATGGGAAGTATGGCCACTGGGATTAGAACCGGCCAACAGATGGGATCCCAGTGCGACCATGCTGAGGTCGCTAGGTGTAGGCCATGGCACAGGGCCCATGCCCTTCTCTCTTTCGGACAATGGACTTTCAAACTAGTGATGGGACCAGATGTTATCTCTGAAATAAGTCAACCTTTGTGCCAAACAAGATAATTAAGCTGCGTGAGTTCACCCATGTTCATTCTCTGTTGTGACCCACTGTGAAGAACAAAGGGGTGATCCAGGATCTCAGAGGAACACTCACTGAGGACAGGAGTACTGAGTGCAAGCAGGTGACCCTGGTTGAATGTAGTGCCTTCCTTTCCTCAGCCAAGGGCACCTCTGGCAGCCCAGGCTCACACTCCCTTATCATCACAGAGCCCCACTCGTCCCTGTATAGAAAATCTTGTGTTTGTTCTTAAGTCATAAGCTTTCACGGTCCATGATTCAGTCAGTGGGTACTATCAACTGAGGGATATAATTACTAGCGACAGAAGGCCGGCACAATCAGGTGGGGGAATGAGCTGTAACAGAATTAGGAAGAGAATGGTCTCCATCAGCTGGGAGAACAAATCCTGGGCCTGTGCTTGCTGCCTTCTTCCCGGGGGCCTTGCTGAGTGCTCACTGACCCTTTCGACCAAGAGGTGCAGGCAAGTCCCTCTGCAATTTTGCACAACAACATCTCGGGTAAGCAGAGAGGAATCCACACAGGTAAAACATAAGGCAGTAACAATTTCAGCCACGATTACCAGGTGGGGCCGGCTTTGCAGTGCTGCCCCATTGCAAATCTCTTCTGGGGAGACAGAACACTGCAATCTCAGCTGAGAGAGAGTCCTCATGAGGCTGAGAAAGTGATGGGCAATGGCAGTGGAGGGGAATGTGGCAAGGGGCCAGTCTCAGGCCTCGGGCTGTGACCTAGGGACAGAAACATCTATTCCCACTTGGTGGTGGACATCATCCCAGCTGCCCACCAGGGTCTGCAAGAGCTGGTATCAAACAATATGGGTGCAAACAAAACACTGCCACACCTTGCTATAAGTAAATATTAATAACTGGAGGAGCAGGAGAGACTGAAGAAAAGGCAAGATAGAATTGCTGTGTGCCCAGAAGCACAACAGTCCGCAGGTGACAAACTCCTCCAGAGTTTCTCACTGCTTTGTGGGGACTGGGAACCATGACAACTTACCAAGATTTGGATCCTTTTGGAGACAAAAACAGAGAGAAAGAGCTTCTATAAACTCCCAGTGTCTACTCACGGAGTATAATGGATTGTCCAAAGCAAGACTTCCCTGTAAACTGTTTGTGAGATTCTGCTATAATCAGGGAAAAGTTCATTAGCTCTCTGTGAACTCAAGTAAATCTGTGAAAATCTGAACAAAATGTTAAACAAATTTAAAAGGTAGAGGGAGGGCAAGATGGAGAGATCTTCCATCTCCAGTTCATATTTCCAGTGACAACAATAGTCAGGCCTGAGTCAGACTAAACCAGGAGCCAGGAAATCTACCAGATCTTCCATGTGGGTGCAGGGACCCAGCCTTTGGCCTGTATTTTGCTACTTTCCCAGATGCATTAGCTGTGACTTGGTCGCAGGCAATGTGGCTGTAATCATCTAGTGTTCTGATATGGGGTGTTGGCATACATCTTTCTGAGATGACCTCTGTCATAGCACAAGCACTGAGCCATACTAAGTAGCTCCTTCAGATGTATCTCTGTCATTCTTGGATTTGAGAAATTATTCATAGCCATAGAGTGGGCTTTGCCTGCCTCCATTTCCTCTCCCTCCCCCCAGCTAAAAGTCTCCTTCAGGCAGAAATGAGGGAAAGCTTTTTCAGCACAATGGGGAGAAGAAAAGAGAACACCCCTTGACAAGTGATACTAAATGTGGCTCTGGAGCAGGGCACACAATCAACAAAGTGAAGATGAGGTATGAGACTGAGGAGACAGAGCCTACTGATTGAACCAGCAAGAGGGCCTGAGTCCTACTCTCTTAGCTCTTGGTCAACCCACTGCTTGTTTCTCAGTCCCGGGGTTCCAGGGCTTCTACATGGTGTGTTATAAATTTCTGCAGGACTCTGTCTACTCCTAGCTACAAATTTCTAGTCAATCAATGCCCTTTGCATCACCTGAGGACATGCAGTCCCAGGTACTAACCGTTGCCAAGCCCACAGGCTCCACAACTTAGCAGCTTAAATTAGCAAAGATTTTACGGAGGTAATGGGAAAACAAGAGGACCTTCTTTAAGAGATGGTGAAAAATGCATCTTCTGAGATACTATTTGTGAAGTTCAATTGTTTTCAATCCCCTCTCTGTTGCTTCCATTTTCCATGAATTTCTGGAATCACACTCATATTTTAGTATTATGACTATTACCAATTTGTGGGTGCAGAGCTGAGGAACAGCCTACCTGTATGAACCTCTCATGGCTTGTGGCTGCTAGGGAGGACAATGCTGGTGGTCAGCTCAGAGGCAGGCTCTTTGGAGGGTCCCAGGGGACACCACTCTCTCACTGGTGGCTCTAAGCTGGAGGCCTTGATTTGACTAGAACTGTTGGTTTAACACCTACTCTGTGTAGAAGACTTCTTGTACCTGAGCTCCCATGGTGATAATCCTAGGCTTCTACCTTGGCTGCTAGGACATTCATCCAGGTATAATAGTGAGGTAGGCATGGGCACCTCTGTCCCACCCTCACATAGCTCCCAGAACTCGAGCTTGCCAAAATGTAAACTCAGGCTCTCTACCATGGGACTAAAGCTGGGTTATACACCCCTTCCAGGCAGGGAGGGTGGTTCTGCACATTTTTATCACTAAGCCTGGGAAGGGTACATCCTATACCTCCAATGGCATGAGGTGTACTTCGACCTGCTGAGGCAGCAATGAGGACATGGATAGGATCTGGGGATGAAGCACTGACAGGAGACCAATGATGGTGGAAATCTCCCCATAGTTTATTACTTCGTATATACACTTTCAATATATGTACCCTTTCAATATAGCAGTCCCATTACACCAGGTGCTTTCAGCCACAAGCCCACACCCTGCAGTGCTCAGCTTAACAAGTGCTAATCAACTCCTTAGCACACAACAGGTACCCCTTGGTTTTGTTTCAATGCAGACTTGAATATGCCTGTCTTCAGTTGTGAATTCTCATGTAATCTGCATTACCCATATCAGGGATCTCCATAGCATGACTGAAACCCTGCCTTAAGTTGGTGTGTGTCAGGTCCATCTTACCCATAACTTGCTATTCACTTGTAATTCAATGTGTGGTCTGCTTCAGCTGCCGAAAATATACTTGGGTAGGCTGATGACTCTGTTCCATGGCTAGGCAAGTCTTTAATGTGGTAGCAATTAGCTGACAGCATTTCACGGGCTTGAGAAACAAAGCACTGCACAAGTGAAACATATATAAAGGATATAAAGGATTAATGTAGGACAAGAGACCTATATCACACAGCCTCTGCTGTTCCTCTGCCAACAAATCAACCCATTGTTAAAAAGCAAGCATGCCACCCAAACGTGTTCAGTTGTTCCATAGCCCAGACTGTCAGTTCTGCAAGCTTGTTCATTGTCCCAAATGTAGCTGGTGGTTTGTGGCTGGTGACATACTGGCTATGATGTTCACCATTATGTCAAAGTCTCTTTTTGCTTTTCAGAGAAACAAAGGATACTCCATTAGCCCCTTAAGTCACACCAAGATTCTGGGCAGCTGCATAATGACAACATTAGCATTATAACTATCACCAATTTGTGGATGTAAGCTGAGGCACAGCCTGCCTGTGTGTTGTAGTTTATTTATTTATAGTTTTTTTTTTTACCCCAAACAAGGCAGCAATCTCAATTTCTGCCTCGCAGGAAAGAATACTTTTCATGTGGACACAGTGAAATATCAAAGTAAAGTGTGTTAGAAAAGTTGAGAAAGGAGATTCTGTCCTAGTGACATGGGACTCTGAGATCCTCTGCCATCATGGCAGGAGTAAAAGCAAGAGAGGCAAACCTGAATTAATGGTGAGGAGAGCAGTTTGTAAAGGTGTGCTTCAAAGAGGCTCTAGAAAGAACAAAAGGAAATTTCATGTCACGCTGGTGTCTGGATTCGGGACAAAAGACCTACAGGTGTCGGACATTGGACATTCCTGGCCTTGGGAATGTGAGTAACACTTCCTCCAGTCCTTCAATGATAAGGAGATTAGGGTGATATTCTCCCACACAATGGCTGGAGATATTGGCTGATGTGTCAGTTGGGGAATTAATATGCTAATAAGCACCATTGTCCGTTGGAAGAGACCTCCTCTGGTGAATGCAAGACATGATGGGGGAAATGCTCTTTTATATTTGAGGAAAAATGATAACTTGGGGACACAGAATAAACTAACTGCCTACTATTCAATATAACTCCAGCATTCCAACATACTCTCAGGGTGCACTGGAACTTGGTGTCATTCACTTCAGAGGTGTTTCCTGTATGTAAGAGAGAAACATGGGGATAATACAGGCAGACAAGCTTAAAGTTCAAGGAGCTGAGGTTCACCCACGTGAGCAAGTCCCAAATTCCAAAGGAGGGATGGAACTTATATATTCCATAGGAATAATTGCATTCCTGAAGAAGGAACAACAGTGCACATGCCAGTGCATGTCCATGCCCCACAAAGCTGTCAGATAGAAAAGGTTGGAATTTTCCCAGTGGCATTACAATTGAATGATAAGAAAAAGCACAGGCAGAAATTGAGCTATTTATAAAGGGAGGGCTAGACCCCCAACAGCTAGTGATGCTCATTAGACAGTCTGATCGTCTGTTTTAAGGAGAAACTGGCAGGAAGTATCAGGTCCTAAGTGCTCAAAGGGGAAAGTAAAGAGAAAGAGAGGGGTGCTTTACAAATACTAACATACTTATATAATATAAAAAGTTCTAATATAGTTGCTTTTTGAGTTGATCTTCTGACTCAAATCCCAACAGCGTGGCCAAATCGAAGCTTTCACAAGACTCTGCAGCAGGACATTGCTGGACAAGTCTCTCAGGAATCCATCGTGGACTATTTTCATTTTCTGGGATAACATAAACTGATTCTCACACCCATATGAGGACAGGATCTGGGCCTTACCCTGACCAGTCAAGGGAAACTTACAGAGCAGATAACTCTTCTGCTTCTGAGATGGATTCCAACGACAATCTACAACAGACTGCCCTTCACCATCCAACGTTAGAAAATTTAAAATAAATAATACAAGGTTCAAATATTTGCAGGACGTGTTATACTCCTCCTTTTTTGTTTTAGTAGGGTAATCCTTTCAAGTATGGTTGCCACGTTCCACAATATTTGTCTTTGAGGATACTAAGCAGAAGGGCCTTAGATCTGAGCTACCAGGAAACTTACTCTTATATGGACAGTATAAAATGAAAACTGTCAAATAATAGCTTTAAAAAACATTTATCCCACAGGCCTACTCCTTGTTATAAATGGGACAGGAGTACAGGTTAATAATAAATGTATCAATTATGTAGTACATTTTGAAAACAGTCTACTAATAATTTAAACTATGCAAATTAAAGAAATCTGTGTGAGACCTGGATGCTGGAGATAATAGGAAGAGAGCTAGCTGGTGACTCTGAAGGAAGACTTTCCCGGGATTTCCTCAGGATGCTTCCCAGGAAGCACTAAGGGGCTTCTTCTTGCACAGGGTCTCTGGTGACTGGCTTGTACTGATACTGCAGGACACTCCTGGCATGAAACCTGCCTTCTGGCATGCCCATGCCCAGGTGGCCACTGTCTGGCTGTTTGTGCTCCCAACTCCTTGGCACTTTTGTGTTGTCACATTGTTTGTCATTTCTCGCTGGGTGCGGACCCTAACTCTGGGGTTCATCCATGTTGTTCCCATTTCACTGGATGCGCTGAGGACTTCCCACTCTGAGGGAATGCTCTTTCAGTGAAATGTGACAGTTATGCACAAGGCCTTCCTCTATGGGTTGTGGGCAAGAACAGAGTGCATTGTGATGTTCCATTCTGTTATGTTGGTATAAGCCATATTTTAAAAATATATGTTTGTTTTAACGTTTATTTCATTTTTAGTGGAAGTCAAATACACAGATTTATGGAGGGATAGAGATTTAGATCTTCTCTTCATTGATTGACCACCACCCCCAAGCTACTGCAGCAGATGATGCAGAACTGATCTGAAGCCAGGAGCCAAATGTTCTTCCAGTTTTCCCATGTGTTTTCAGGATCCCAAGGCTTTGAGCCTTCTGAATGCTTTCCCAGGGCACAAACAGGGAGTTGAATGGAAAGCAGATGTCCCGGATAGAAGCTGCATCATTATGGGATCTGGTCGTATGCAAACTGAGGACTTAATCACACCAGAATACCACACCAGGCACTAAGAGATTTCTGTTTTAAGATGAATATTTTCCTTGAAGTAGAATTACAGAGAAAAAGAGAATCAGATGGAAATGCCTTCCATTAGCTGTCTCACTCCCCTGATGCCCACAACGGCCTGAGCTGAGCTGATCCAAAACCAGAAGCCAGGAGCTTCTTTCAGGTCTCCAAGTGGGTTCAGGCTCTCATGGCTTTGCACCATCCTCAGCTGCTATCGCAGGCCACAAGCAGGGATCTGGATGGAAAGTTGAGCATCCGCAATTTTATCTGGCTCCAAAGGGGATCCAAGCCTTTGTAAGGCTAGGATTTAGCCACTGAGCTATTGTGTTGGACCTTGGGCCAGTTGTTGTTGTTATTTTTCTGTAATTTGCATGTGCAGTTTCTTTACCATGTGAACTTTCACACTCACTGAAACTCCTATACATATCTCTTTAAAAGATAGATTGGCATTGTGAAAAAGAAAAAGCAAACAGAAACAAACAAAAAATAAGATTTATTGGGTTCCCATCATTTACTACTATGCCTACTGATAGTGGTTGCATAGCAATCTAATTTGTATCTGTGGCTCTGCCATAACTTACGGGTGCTGGTTTGAATGCTGGCTGTTCCAGTTCTGACCCAGCTGAGTGACAATGCACCTAAGAAAGCAGTATCAAATGGCCTAAGTACTTCGGCTCCTGCACTCACATGGGAGACCAGAAGAAGCTCCATGCTCTGGGCTTCAGTTTGACCTAGCCCTAACTATCAAAGTCACTTGTGTTGTGAACGTATGCATGTAAGATCTCTGATTATGCCTTTCCAATCAGCTTTATGAGAGGGTACACAAATATATAAGTGTATTTATACACAGTATGAATGTATATGTACATCATTCATATCAGCTTTGTATCAAAAATATACAAATATACACATTCCAAAATTCAGAAGTGTTGGGAGGACATGGAAGAGATCCCAGTTTCTCTTAAGAAACCAATCAGAAGAGAAACATTGGAGTTGATGGATACAGCACCTAACCTACTCTGACCATGACATCCTGCATATGCATTCACTTTTTCCACCCTTTCAATGCTCTCTCCTTATGTGTGGATGAAAGCAAGATAGAAGTGATCAGCCTGGTCACCAGTGTGCAGGTATCTGTGGGTTCTCCTGGAGCAGTGACCTGAGGGAAGGCCATGTTGGACTCTTACCAGATGTTTGATGATGATGATGATGATGACAGGATATGCAATACAGTAGGTGGAGGTATA
>NW_024465222.1:0-3603 GCF_017591425.1 Ochotona curzoniae
ATAAGCAGCCAACTACACACATCACTCAGCCTCAATTTTGCAAACAGCGAATAGAATTTGGTGTCCTTTCTCCTCTTAGTTTTCAGGGACTTAACAGGATTATTCCTTATTTTTTATTTTTTATTGTAATTAATTTTCTTAGTGAATGGGATCTAAGAGCTACTCACCTTCTGCTGCCTGGTGTGTTTCATTTTGCAGGTCATCTGAGCAGACTTCACTAGAAGGTGACAAGGAAGGATTGATAAGTATTTCAAAATTTTGTAAACTCTTACCAGAAATGAACCTCCAATCAGAGAGTAGTGATTCTAACCTGTGGTCCAGATGTGACATGAAAACGTCTTTTAACTCTCATTTAGATGTATGCTTATGTGTTGAAGATTTTTTTCTTTAAAACAAACCCCCGCATCAAAAAGAAATACTTCATTTCCACCTCAGCTCTTACTTATGCTTATTGTATTCAATGAAATTAACTAAGTTGATTTTCAGAACATAAGTTTTGAACACATTAGGAATAGAAGGAGATTTCCTCAAAATAAAATAAAACTCTTATGGAAAAATCTGTAGTTAATTGCATACTTAGTTTTTAAAAATCAAAAACCTTTTCTCTAAGATCAGAAACAAGGTATGGTTTTTGCATACTTACTACATTTATTTCATCTGAAACTTTTTCTAGACAGAACAATGAGGCAAAGAAATTATTTATCCAATTTGGAAATGAAGAAATATGATGTCTATATTCATATGTGGCATGAGCTTACAAATGGAAAACCCTGAATATTCCATCAACAACCTGTGAGAGTTAATAAACAAATTGAGCATAGTAACCAGGAAGAAACAAAGGCAACACTTCCAATGAAATATTGAGAAACAACTTAAGTTGTCTACAACATCAGCAATACCATTCCTGAGCACTGGTTTCAGTTCCATCAGATACTATTAATTCATCTCCTGCCAGTGCAATTGGGGAAGCAGCAGGTAATGGCCTTAATGCTTGGAATTGTTCTAACCACATCAAAGCTTCCATTTTCTGAGGTTAACCAGGTTCAGCTGCACTGACTGGGGGGTGAATGTATGGGTAGATCTCTCTGTCTCTTTATCTCTCTTACTCTGACTTTCAAAACACATAAACAAACCATTTATGTACAAACTTGGTTGTACTTCCATTTTTGATTTAGCTATTCCATGGTTATTGTCAAATGTTCATACATTTTCCACGTTTTGTCTGCTTAATACCACTGTTGCAGTTCTAGGATCTCATGTCAGCAGCCTCTGACAGGCACTGTTTTCCAGATAATGAATGGTGTTAATCAAATATTTCTGAGTCTGATCCCAAGAATGCTTTTCAGTTGCCACTTATCTCTCCTGGCCCTCTCTTTCTTTGTTAGGCCTCTATTCTCAAAAGCATCAATGTTGTCCAGGGTCTCTGACTGCTAGCACTCATAAAAAGCCAGTTGAGTGGGCTCTCAGAGGTAGATTAAAGCAAAATCTTCACTTCCAGAGGATACAGCTAGGAGACCTGCAAGGCAAAGCCCTCAGCAGCAGGATGGGCTGGGACAATCAAGTATAGGAGAGAGGTCTGCATAGCCAGAACACAAATACCGATCTCCTTGTCCATATTCATCCCTGAAGAGGTGGGACAAGATGGGAAACACATAGGCTAAAAGAGGCTGATGCTGCATAGGTCCATATAATCTGCATGCTATATTTTCATTTCACTATTTGATAGTGTGTCATCTGTGACTTGCCAATGCTTAACAACTATTCTTTGGAGAACTACATGGAAATATCTTAGAAGGCATTTTGAGATGTTAGAAGACACGAGAGGTTGCTGTGCAATCACAGTCATCACAGAGGAACATTCATGTGCCTCATCTAGATGCAATTGCCAGTGTTAAAATCTGTCCTGCACCACCCATGCCAACTTCACCAACATAGCAATGTGCCTCAGGCTCTCACGTCCAGATTTCCCAATTTTGAACCTAGGCTTTTCCAGGCTTGCTTTGGCAGGAACCTCAACACACGTGATTCCAGCATCCCAATTTAATTCTTCTGAGTTGGTCATCAGGCCAGAATTCTGAGAGAAGGAAGAGGCAGGGCCTTGCTGTGAGCCAGGCCCAATAACCAGGAACCCAGCCATGGGCTGTGGCACCTGCAGGATAGTGATCAAGAGGCAGGCTCTATGCTCACTGATATCCTTCAGCTCTGGACATCTGCTGTCTCAACAAAGAGGTGCATCATCATGGAAACCAGAATGAGGCGCAGACCGGCAGTTAATATAGTGCTGGAATTTTGGGCTGCTTGGGGTGGGGATGGTGCCAAGCATGCCAACTTGCTCTTCTACAAGTTTGTATTAAAGAATGATGGGCTTACTGACAGGTGGATAAGGTTTGGGGTCTCAGGTAAAACAGTGTTGGAGTCTAAAATGGGAAGTTTATGAGCCTTACTGAAGAGTATGTGCCTTTGTTACTTTGAGGTGACTGAAGCCTGTGTGAGTGTAGGCACTGTTTTAGTCTGAGCATCTGCGTGAATGAGGTTTGACATCTCTCAATTTAAACACATTGGGACCGGTGCTGGACATTGATCAAAGGGCAACTCTGTGATTGGTGACCTGCTGGGTGGGGCTATTTGCAGGCCCCCAGGTGTGAGGCCTCTGAGCCCTCTCCAGCTAGTGGACATGGTCCTTGAATGGTCATGTGTCCCTGCTCTATCACCCTGAGGATTTTGTTAGGTGCTCAGGGTGAAGTGGCCTGTGGCATAGGCCAAAGTTGAAGGGTTCTCATTACAAAGCAAATGTTGGGCTCTGGTCTATTATTCCTGCTCTCCCCAAGTGCTTTTAGAAATTGCTGCCCCTCCTGTGACACTCCTGGTATTACAGAAAAATGCCACCATGCAGTGTTCTTTGTGGTAATGGCTATCTGATGATGCTGTGATGAAAGCAGTCTATCTAGGAACTGATGGTGCAGGGCGGAGGAAGGAGCCATGACTATCAGTCATTGTCACCTCAGCCTTGGGTCCTGTTGGTCTGGGTGGAGCTGAGCTTATAAGCACTCAAGTCCTTGCCCTATGTACAACACAACTGTGTCCTACTCAGTGAATGATAAGACCTGCAAGAGTCAAGCTCAAGTCAAGCTTCAACCAGGATGCCGCATCACTGCTGGATCATTCTGGAACCAAATGAAGACTTGCTTTCAATAGTTGAACTCCAGGTAGAAGCAGAAGAGTCAAAATTTATGTTATGCATTTTGTTCAATTGAGCTGAAGCACATGTAGGTTGGTTTTTGGTGGGCAGTGTCTATGCGTGTGATGGTGGTCATTGTGTACATGTGTGCTATTTTCTGAAATCTCAGCATCTGAACTAATGCATATTGTTTTGTATTCAGCACCTCTCCATGTATACTGCTTTCTAAAATGCTAATGGCAATGTGTTAATTGTTTTATTGGAGGCAGGTCTCTGAGGTAGGACTATTCCTTTGAACCTTGGAATTAGTGGATCCTGTTTCCTTGAATTCTGGAGACTGTGCATGTGTTACTTTCTATGAGAGTGAGGTTATACCTCTCACTTGGATTCCTCCTGGCAGTGGTATTGATCTCATTTTCATCTTT
>NW_024465223.1:0-50715 GCF_017591425.1 Ochotona curzoniae
CCACCAAAATTCTAACTTCACAAAGATTCTTTGTCGGTACAAACTATCTTCTGACAAAACCAACTTGTGGATGCAAAATGAAACTGCTGTGTATCCCAAGCTCACGACCCTAGGATGTACTGGGCCTTTGCCAAGGTTTTACTCCCTAGGTAGCCAAGGCTCAGAGAACCAAGAGTACTTCAATCATTTCTTTAGATGATATTAATATGTCACCAAGGAATGGAACTCTGGATGGGTAAAGAAAATATAAATGCTCCAAGGGGTTAGCTATATAAACTAGATGAAACACAATAGGCACCCTCAAGTTTTAGGGCATCAGCTGCCACTATGACTGGCAACCCCCAGTCTGCTGCTATCTCTCAGGAGCAATGAGTGAGCCACAGGATAGATTAGTCATACCTGTTTGTTACAAAGTATTTTGAAATTCAGAAAAAAAAAAAGTGTGTCATGAATACTCTGTAAATGGTTAAGTGGGGGATCTCAAGTTGAGGACATTCTAAAGAAACGAAGGCACTTATGGTAAGTAAAAAAGATGTACTAAGACTTTTGAGGCTGAATTTACTATTTTTCTTCTGTATTGGGCAGACATTTTCATCCACTCACTCCCCAACAGCCACAAGACTGAAAATAAGTCAGGAATTTCGACTGGTACCCAGCCACTGTCTGCTGCCTCCCAGCCTGGGCAGTAGCTGCACACTGCATTTGCACAGAACTGAAAGCAAGGCATTCTGATGGAGACACAGGAGTCCCAATGTCATCTTCACCAATGTCACACACACCCACACAGGGCAGTGATGCCTTCCTGTGCTGTGTCAGGTGGCCATTCACTGCTTTTCTACCACGCCTATTATTCACAGCAAACAATTCTTTTAAAGAGCTAATGCTCACTTTGTGACAGAGAGAAAAAAAAAAGAAGAAGAAAAAAAAAGAAAACTTACTGAAAAGTATCTTGGAGAAAATAGTGACTCCTGTTGTGATTTTTCAGGGCAGAGAGCAGCACTTGGCCTTGAGGCAAGAGTTCTGGACATTCAGAGACTTATTCCCTGCCTTAATGCTCTCTGCTGAACCTGACTTATTCCCTCTACAACTCATGGGGACATTGAATCCCAATTCGGAGAACTTAAGGGAATGGGTGACAACATACCAGAAGCCATCAGGATAAATCAGTAGTGCTGCCTTCACAGCTCCTTCCTCAGGTTCTTCTAGAGAAGCCCCTTTGCGTGAGTCCCCATGCACTCCCTTTGCTTGTCTACAAGGTCGCTGTGCCACCCCAGGCCTCTGCCAAGCACAGCGCCAGCACCACATGCTGCCCCTCAACCTTGCAGCAAAACTCGGAGCAAAACAAGGCTGTTTGTTCTAACTGCTGGAGTCTGTGCTGGTCTGGTGTGAGCAACAAGAAAACTGCCCCAGACCCTTAGGAGGAGCTTCACTGAGGACTGAGCTGGGGGCCTGAGACGCTGCTTCTCAACTCATCACATGCCTTTACATGAAGAAAAATCACACCCAACATGAAGGTCGAACTGTCCCTGGGCACTCCCCCTCCTCACTGCACAATGGGTTCCACTGTGAGTCCTAGTGTTCAAGGTCAGTGCTGCAGAGTGAGGACCCCAAGGTCCCCCTCCTGGCCCCCGCCCCATGGCCTCAGGAGATGCTCTCACACACTCACCCTTCCCAGCTTCTCACCAGTCGGGGGTCCTGCACAGGCTCCTGCGGGGAGGGAGCTCACAGGGCAGCACTGGCTCAGCCACCTGCGCCTCTCCACCAGCACAACCAGCAACGTGGCTATGGCGGCGCCCACAACAACCTCCTGCCTGCTGCCACAGGGCTTCCTGGGCGCGCCTGATTGGACCGCTCCCACACACCATGACTACACATGACATCACAATGCGCAGCCAATCAGAATCACAAAAGGCAGAAGGCAGGAGGTAGGATTTTGGATGGAAAGGGAATGAGGGGCGGGGCTTCACCTCAGGCAGGAAGTGGCCTCCTCTCTTGCAGCTTGAGCCTTCCAACAGCAGGGGCCGCTGTCGCCTCTCACATCAGTCCACCTCCTGGCCTCTCCTTCCCTCTCTTCTTCAGGATCCTGTTCAAGTCAGGAAACCGAAATGTAGGACAATAATCTTGAGTTACACCTCATTTAATGTTCAATAGATTCTTAGGATTTTCTTCTTTATATTTGCTTTCTGTTGTTATGTCATTTGACACCTTATAATACAGAGTAGAAAGATATTTTAAAATGTAGTATAAATTAATATTTCAGATCTCATTTCTCTTATTGATGTTATTTCCTACTCTGTATTTTTATTGTCATACTGTTCCATATCTGTTTCTTATTAGTACATAGCAGCTTGATTGTTTATATCCATCTCCTACCCAGAAATCTTGCTGATTGTCTCCCTGCCTGAGTTCGAGCGCCAGACCTGTCCACCCACCTTCACTGCCTCTAGCACTTCTGCCCTGTCCCCTGCTGCAGGGACAGACTTACTGGGAGGCCTACTAGGAGGGAGATCTCTAACCTCCTGTCTGTCTGGCCCTCTGTTCCACAGGTGGCTTGAAGGCAGACAGAATCAGCCAGCGCTCCCTGCTCACCCAGCACCTCAGGATTGTGCTCCAGGGTCAGGCCCGCATAGATGGTGCCCATGTTCTCCTAGCCCGCCTGCCCAGTGCTCCAGAGCTTCAAGGACTAGGTCAATGATCCCCGTGCCTCTAGTCCTCTCACTATGCCCGCTGCTCCAGGGTGAGACACACTCTGCTTGCAACCCACCCCACCCCACCCCAAAACAGTCACCAGCCCCACTGCTCTGCTTTCTGCAGCAGAACAGGGTAGGCTCTGCCAGCCTCCCAGTGCCCCCAGCAAGCTGCTCGCCCACCTGCCACTCCAGAACCTTGCTCTGCACAGGCAACTCAATACACCACTGTTGAAAGAACCTGCTGATTCAGCCGGCATCCCTGTGGCCCAGCCTGCCTGCTGTCCACTTCGCTCACAATGCAACTTCCAACTCCTTGTTCCCGGCTTGCCTGCAAGCCACTCCAGGGTCATGAGGACTCAGCCGACACCTCACATGCCTCTAGACCTTCATCTGCCACTGTCCCCTCAAGCTGCTATAGCTCGAGGCCTCTTTAGAGGTTGCTTCATGGGCACCAGCGCACACCCCATGCACTCTAGAGTCATGTCATCCAACCTCCCCTAGGCGAGTGCATCCTACACAGCACCCCTAGCTCACAGGCTGTGTGGCCCCAGTCCAGGGACCAGGGGTCATGACAATGAGCCAAGAACAAGAGGATCACACAGGCTGCTTTTTCAGGGCCAGGTCAGAGAAGCTGGTGTACTCTACACCCACTGTTTCCTCCAGGGTTAAGTAGTTCAGCCAGCATCACACACCCAGCACCCTTCTGCAGGCCTGGGCCCTATCAGACAGCAAGCCACGTGCCCCCATTCCTCCCACCATGCCAGCTGCTCACTTTGACCACACTCTGAGAGAGCCCATTTTGCCCAGGGGCCATGGCCAGGCGCTACCTGTCCTCAGAGTCTGTCTGCAGGAAGCTGGAGAACATCCAGGTTCTGGAGAGACCAAGCGTCAGAGTGCCACAGCAATGGAAGTGTGTGACTAAGAGAGTGAGTCCTACCTATTAGGGGCCATTGCAAGGGGCTTGTGAAGGGCATGGTAACACAACAACGCATTACCATCCCCTCTCAGGTTCCAGGGGATGATAGGTGAGAGTCACAGGTGGGTAGAAGGGAATGCCTAGGAAGTGGGGTGGGGTCTGTCGTCCAAGCTGGTGACCCTGAAACACCTGCCACAAGTCACCATTTTATTTCTGGACTGGGTGGCAGACATTATTGCCCATTGGGAAGAAGTTTCCCTCTCTCTGCCCTTGGGGTGACTCATGTGAACCCCTCCCTGAGATCATGCATAATGGACACAATTTCCACCATTTCCTCAGGTCTTTCCTCCCTTGGAGCCCCTCCTGCTGCTAGGGCAGGCCACCTTCCTTCCGCTTCTTAAATAAACCCTATTTTGCAAACTACAGTTGCATACATGAACATTTTTTCATGAGACAGGAAATAAGTTGTTGCAGTGTTTCGTGTTGATTTCCCTACCGCAATAGCCCTCTTTGCCCTGCAGCAGCGGGAAGGCTATGGCGGTGGGCAGGCAGGCTAGAAATGAGTGTTGTGGGACCAAGCCCTTCTGGTCCTAGATGAGATTCCAGTCAGGCTAGGGGCATTGGAGATGACACTGGAGGGTCAGCTGATGTGGCAGAGTGGGCATGTTGTGTGGCAGGGGACTCAAGGTGTGCAGGCTGGGGCTGCAGGGACACTGGCAGAAGGGGCCCAGCCCTGGAGCACACTGCCTACTGAGGGAGCAGGATCACTGGCTGAGCCCGACTGGCTCTCAAGCTGCAGACAGTGGACGGTGAGGCAGTGCTCCCGGGCTAGAGCCTCACTGGTGCTAGCTATCTGAGCCTGCGCCTGGATGGGCACATGGGGCAACTGAAGGCATGTTAAGAGCATGCCCTTCTTTCTCCTCTCGCCATGCAATTCAGTCTGTCCCTGAAATGGATGACTACAGTGCTCTAGGAACAGGGATAGTGGCCAGGATGACTTGGCTATGAAACAAACGGCAGCAGAAATGGGGTGTACAGTGTACCCGCTTGTCGATCTTGTCCCTGGAATAGTGGCCAGTGGGCTCCTTGGGCTCTGGCCTTACTGCCATGACCCATTGGCTCTGGAATGCACGGAGTGTGTACTGGGGGCTCATGGGGATACCAACCAAGTAGTATGTGGGGCTGAGTGGCCTGTGAGCTAGGGCTGAGGGGTGCACTGGCCTAGGCAGCTTGGGCGACGTGGCCCTGGAGCAGACGAAGTGCATGCTCAGGGCTGTGAAGTGCTGTCTGAACAGGCCTGACTCTAGATCACCAGGAATGGGTTAGAGGTGTGGAGCACCAGCTGAGCCCACCTGACCCTGGAGTCGCTTGCAGGCAAGCTAGGAATGGGGGGCAGGGTTAAGGGTAGCAGGGTTGTAAGCGGAATGGATATTATGTCAGTCTGGGAGCATGAGGGATGCCAACTATATGTGTAGCAGTGGTGCATGAGCTGCCTGACAGGGCAAGCCTATCTTTCCCTGGAGTGGCAGGTGGGCAAGCAGCCTGTTGAGGGTGCCAGGTGACTGGCAGAGGTCACCTGGTTCTACAGCAGCAAGTGGAGCAGCTGGGCAGGTGTGCTGGGGTCTTGGGAAGAGTGGGCATAGCCCTGGAATAGTGGGAGGCCTAGAGGTATAGGGGTCATCAGACTGGTCCATTTGGCTCTGGAACAGGTGGCAAGCAGGCAAAGGAGCAGGGGCACCATCCAAGCTGGCCAGGTCCTGGAGTGGCCATCCTGGGGTGTGTTAGAAGTGTCAGAGAGGTGGCAAGCACTGCATGATTCTACCTGCTCTTGAGATACCTGTGGCAAGGAGGGTCAGGTGGGCTAGAGATAAGGTGTCTCTCTCCAAGCAAGCCTGTCCCTGCAACAGGGGACAAGGCAGGAATGCTAGGGGAAGTGTAGGTGCTGGGTGAGGGGGTCTGGTGTTGGAAAGCAGGCAGAGTGTGGTGCATGAAGGCTGGGGTCCATGTACTCTGCCCCAGGAGGCCTGGCTCCATCCTGGACAACAGGTCATTGTGTCGGGTGGGGTGTGGGTGCAGGGGAGGCAGAGACCAGCCCAGGCTCCCAAGAATGGCAGCAGCTGGTGGGCAAGAGGCTGTCTGAAGAACTAGGTGGCCAAACTGGTTGGCCATAAAGCTGTGGACTGGGTGGGTGTGCTACAGGCTCACTGGGGATGAAGGCAGGGGGTGGTCGCAGCCTAACAGCCTGGGCCTGGATCCAGTGCCATCACGCAAGCAGGGTGTACCTGCTATGGGGCAGATTGCTGTGGCAAAGACAACCTAGGCCTAGAGCAGCCTGTGGGGTGACAGGGTAGGCTGAGAAGTGGCACAGGGCATACCAGCAGAGCTGTCTTTGAGCAAGTGAGGGCAGCTATGAGCACATGGGGAGCTGGCTGAGAACACCTGGCCCTGGTGCAGTGGGCTTGTGGGAAAGGGCATTCTAGAGACTCACTGTGGGCCAGCATAGCACAGCTGGGCCTGGAAAGGTTAGCATGTAGGTGAGGGTTGCTGGGGACGCCAGCAGAACCTCAAGAGCCTGGAGTGGCATGCGGGGAGGGCTGGCTACAGATGCGACTAGCAGCGGATCAGCCTTGAAGTGAACAAACTAGAAATCAAAGCACCAGGACATGACAGAGAATGAGCTCTGGGAAGCAACCTGCTCACATTTCACAGGGAGACCCACACTCAACAGCTTTGCCACATTGCCAGACTTCTGCCCCCTTTAAAATGCTATCTAGGATGCCCATGTCAGTATTCTAGCAGCAAAAATCCTCTTCTTGCATGGGCCAGGATCCCATGTAGATGCCGGTTTTCATCACGATGACCCTGCTTCTCATCCAACTACCTACTTCTGGCCTGGCAAAGCAGTGAAGGACACCTGAAAACCTTGGGAACCTGCATCCATGTCAGAGACCCAGAAGAGGATCTAGGCTCCGAGTTTTAGATCGGTGCAGCTCATGTCTTTGCAGTCACATGGCGACTGAATCAATGAACAGAAGATGTTCCTCTCTGTCTCTCTCTGTGTATCTGCTTTCCAAATAAAAATAAAATGAAATTTTAAAAAGGACACTTATCCCAGACATTGAGCACAAATAATACTTTTTATTAAATAAGTCAAATACTCAAAACTTTTTGCACCCTTTAGCCACCAGAATTAGACCACTGCAAACATTCCCTAAAATAACTTATGAAAACAGTCACAAACACACTCACAAACTGATAAGTGCTCTAGCCCACCAATATTTTACCTTCACAATGATTCATTGTTGGTGCAAATTACCCTTTGACTAAACCAACTTGTGGATGCAAAATGAAACTGGTGTGTATCCCAAGCTCATGACCCTAGGTTGTACCTGAACCTTTGGCAAGGTTTTACTCCCTAGGTAGCCAAGGCTCAGAGAACCTAGAGTACTTCAATCATTTCTTTAGATGATATTAATATGTCACCAAGGAATGGAGCTCTGAAAGGGTAAAGAAAATATTAATGCTCCAAGGGGTTAGCTATATAAACAAGATGAAACATCAAGGATGCCCTCAAGTTTTAGGGCATCAGCTGCCACTTTCAATGGTAACCCCCACCCAATCTACTGCTATCTTTCAGGGAGAATGAGTGAGAAAGAGGATAAGACAGCCACACTTGTTTGTTACAAGTGTTTTGAAACTCAGGAAAACAAAAAGTGTACCGAAGATGATGAAAATGTATGAATGGGGGAACAAATGTTGAAGAATGTCTAACAGATACTTTAGTATTGTTCTTATTTACAGGCAGACTTGTTCATCCACTCTCTCATGTCCCAAATGCCTGCAACAGTCACAACACCAAAAATAATTCAAATAATTTGCACACTAGTACCCAAGCCACTGTCTGCTGCCTCCCAGCCTGGGCAGTAGCTACAGACAGCATATCCACAGAAAGGAAACCCAGGCATTCTGATGGAGACGCAGGAGTCCCAATGTCATCTTCACCACTGTCACACACACCCACTCAGGGCAGTGATGCCTTCCTGTGCTGTGTCAGGTGGCCATTCACTGCTTTTCTACCACACCTATTATTCACAGCAAACAGTTCTTTTACAAAGCTAAGGCTTATTTTATGAAATAGAAAGAAACAAAAGGCAACACATTGAATTGTGTCTTGGAGGAAATAGTGACTCCTGTTGTGATTTTCAGGGCAGAGAGCAGCACTTGGCATTGAGGCAAGAGTTCTGGACATTCAGAGATTTATTCCCTGCCTTAATGCTCTCTGCTCAACCTGACTTATTCCCTCTACAACTCATGGGGACATTGAATCCCAATTGGGAGAACTTAAGGGAATGGGTGACAATATACCAGAAGCCATCAGGATAAATCAGTAGTGCTGCCTTCACAGCTCCTTCCTCAGGTTCTTCTAGAGAAATCCCTCTGCGTGATTCCCCTGCATTTCCTTTGCTTCTCTACAAGGTCACTGTGCCACCCCAGGCCTCTGCCAAGCACAGCGCCAGCACCACATGCTGCCCCTTAACCTTGCAGCAAAACTCTGAGCAAAACAAGGCTGTTTGTTCTAACTGCTGGAGTCTGTGCTGGTCTGGTGTGAGCAACAAGAAAACTGCCCCAGACCCTTAGGAGGACCTTCACTGAGGACTGAGCTGGGGGCTCGAGATGCTGCTTCTCAACTCAGGAAAATCAAGCCAATTAAAATTTACATTGATATAAAATAAAAAGAGAGAGCAAATCCTGCTAAATATGATGGTCGAACTGTCCCTGGGCACTCCCCCTCCTCACTGCACAATGGGTTCCACTGTGAGTCCTAGTGTTCAAGGTCAGTGCTGCAGAGTGAGGACCCCAAGGTCCCCCTCCTGGCCCCCGCCCGCCCCGCGGCCTCAGGAGATGCTCTCACACACTCACCCTTCCCAGCTTCTCACCAGTCGGGTGTCCTGCACAGGCTCCTGCGGGGAGGGAGCTCACAGGGCAGCACTGGCTCAGCCACCTGCGCCTCTCCACCAGCACAACCAGCAATGCGCCTATGGCGGCGCCCACAACAACCTCCTGCCTGCTGCCACAGGGCTTCCTGGGAGCGCCTGATTGGACCACTCCCACAGACCTGAGCACGTCACAATACGCAGCCAATCAGAATCATAAAATGCAGGAGGCAGTGAGCTAGGATTCTGGAGGGAGGGGGAGTGAGGGGCGGGGCTTCACCTCAGGCTGGAAGTGGCCTCCTCTCTTGCAGCTTGAGCCTTCCAACAGCAGGGGCCGCTGTCGCCTCTCACATCAGTCCACCTCCTGGCCTCTCCTTCCCTCTCTGCTTCAGGTTCAATCTAGAAATTCAGAAATGTAGGACAAGAGTCAGCGGATACATGTCACTGAATGTTCAACAGAATCTCGGACTTTTATTTATGCTTTTTTTTTTCCCCTATTAGTTCATTTCACTTTGTAAAATACAGATCTGACCCAGCGAGTTGGTCTAGTGGCTTAAGTCCTTGCCTTGAACACAACAGGATCCAGTATGGATTCCAGCTCTAATCCTGGCATCCCCACAGCCTGCATATCCAGCTCCCTGCCTGTGTCCTGGGAAAGCAGTGGAGGACAGCTGAAAGCCTTGGATCTGGAGGTATTTTCTGGCTCCTGGCTTTGGATTGGTGCAGCTCCAGCTGATTTGGTCACTTGGGGAGTGAATAAAAGGACATAGCATATTCTTCTCTGTCTCCCCTCCACTCTGTATATCTTATCTTGCAATAAAAATAAGTAAATTTTAAAAAATCTATAACTGAAAACTATTTGACAATTGATAAAAAAATGAATCTTGTCAGTTTCATTTTTCCATTGTTCATTTCCCTGTATTTTTGTTTTCATATTGTTGCATATCTGTTTCTTATTAATACACAGTAACTTCATGATATCTCACGATCTCCTGCTCAGAAATGTTGCTTGATCCTCTTATTACTTTAAGTTTGGTATTCCACAAAAGCGCCATTAGTGTATATTGATAATTTTATTGCTTAAAACATGACCATTCTGCTACAATTTCCGTTCTGTGGTTAATTTTCTGATTACACATTCACAACAAAGTATAACAGACAAAGCGAAGAGGGCTTTTCCTGACTCGATCAAGCAAAAGAAAACTTGCAGTGACATATGTAATTCATATTATATTTCCTATGTTATGTGATGTATTTTTGTGACTTAGTTTCCACAATTTATGGTTTTTGGTTGCTGTTTTAAAACAAATTTTTAGGGGTGTTTTAAAAAATTTTGTTGGAATGTCAGATATACCAAGAGGATGAGAGACAGGAAGATCTTCCATCCGCTGATTCACTCCCCAAGCGATCACAAAGGCCAGTGCTGTGCCAGTCTGAAGCCAGGAGCTCAGAGCCTCCTCCAGGTCTCCCATAGCGGTAGAGGAGTCCAAGGCTTTGGACTGTCCTCAACTGCTCTTCCAGTCCACAAGCAGGGAACTGCATGGGAAGTAGGGCTGCTGGGATTAGAACTGGTGCCCAAATGCAATCCCAGCACGTACAAGGCAAGGACTAAAGCCATTAGGCTTTTACCCAGGCCCCTATTTTAATACATCTTACTCCTAAGTATTTCAGAAAAACCTCTCATAATCTGGTGAATGATTACAAGTTTTATGAAGGATGATGTTTAAATCCCAGAAATTGATTATTTGTAAGGCATTTCTTTCTTAGTGATTTTACTATTTTTTTATTGTGATATTTATTTATTTATATATTTGTTGGAAAGACAGATTTACATAAAGGAGAGACAGAAAAAATCTTGCATCTGCTGGTTCCCTTCACAAGTGGATACAACAGTGAGAACCGAGTAGATCAGATGTCAAAATCCTCATCCAGGTATTGTATGTGTGCGCGGTCCCAAGGCTAGGTACCACCCTTGACTGCTTTCCCAGGCAACAGGCAGGGAGCTGGATGAGAAGTGGAGCTGCTGGGTATGAACAGGCACCAATATGGGATCCCAGCACATATACAAGCCGAGGATTTACCACTGAGCCATCATGCCAGACCCCTATTATTTGTTAATTTTGTTAATGGATTGCCACAATGGCTGGTTTTCACTAAATGTGACACAAACTTGAGACTATAAATGGATTCCCACCTACTGTGCTGGTTTATGTGACATGTTTTGTATTTCTTCCTGTCTGTCTCCTCATGCATTGAGCCCTATATGCCTGTAGCTAGGCCTGGACTTGTATATCTCTGATCTTGTTCCAGTGATTATGCAGTTTCAACACCTGAAATGAATGCGACCTATATTCATCCTCACAGTTTGTCATTATAAAAATGTATCATTTGGGCCTGGCACGGAAACCTAGTTGCTAAAACCTAGCCTTACATGAGCCGGGATTCCATTTAGGCACTGATTTCTGTCCTGGTGGCCCCACTTCCCAACCAGCTCCCTGCCTGTGGCCTGGGAAAGAAGTGGTGGATGGTACAAAACCTTGGAAATCTTACCTGTGTGGGAAACCTGGAAGAAGTTCCTGGCTTCTGAGTTAGGATCAGCTCAGCTCTGGCTTTTGCAGCCAGTTGAGTATTCCTTGTTCCTACAGCATAAGCCAACTGCCTGTACAGTGGTATTATTTACTCTGACCAATAATTAGTAATCACACTGTGCTCCACCTACTTCTCACATCTCACTCCTTCCTTCACCCTCCTCTGTCTGAAGTTCCCTAGCTAGCTTTCCTCACTGAGAATCTGAGCGGCCACAACCACTTCTCCCCCTCCTCCTCCCTCTTACTCTGCTTGAAACTGCAGTTTTTCAAAGGTTTAAGCTTTTTCCTTTCTCTTTGTATGATTCACCGACTACTACCCCTAATCCAGAGGCATGCATATATAGGACAAGCTAAGTAACATCAACTGGAAAACAAAACAAAACAAAACAAAACAAAACGTTACTTGCCAAACATGTACAGTAACTTGCTATAATAACAGAGCCCTCCAAAAGCAATGAATATTCAACCAGAGATTTCTACACCTGAAATTTTGATTTAGGGCCTGATGTGTTGGCCTAGTAGCTAAAGTTCTCGCCTTGAATGCGAGTTGAATCCAGGCAGCCCTGCTTCCCATCCAGATCCCTGCTTGTGGCCTGGGAAAGCAGTCAAGGATGGCCCAAAGCATTGTGACCCACCACCTTCCACCCTACGCCCACTGCTCCATGGTGGAACTAGTCTATCCCAGCCCTCCTGCATAGCACTCTGCCTGAGTTCCATGGCCAGAACCACCCACCGGCCTACACTGCCTCCAGCATTCCTGCCCTGTCCCTTCCTGCAGGCACAGGTCTACTTGGAAGGAGACCCCTAACATTCAGTCCAACTGGATCTCTGCTCCATAGGTGGCTTAAAGGCAGACAAAATCAACCAGCACTCTTTCCTCACCCTGCACCTCTAGCGCCCATCAGGATGGCACCCCTGGGTCAAGCCAGCATAGATGGAGCCACATCTTGCTAGCCTGCCTGCTGAGTGCTCCAGAGCCTCAAGGACTAGGTCGATGATCTCCATGCCTCTAGCCCTCCCACTATGCCTGCTGCTCCAGGGTCAGTCACACTCTGCCTGCAATCCACCCCCTCCCAACAAACACACACACGCACACCACACACACACACACACACACACACACACACACACACACAGCTGGATAATCTGCTTGATGCAACAGAACCAGGTAGTCTCTGCCAGCCATCCAGTGTCCCCAACAGGCTGCTTTCCCACCTGCCACTTCACAAGCTTGCCCTGCACAGGCAGCTCACACACCACTGCTGAAAGGACCTGCTGTGTCAGCAGGTGTCCCCCATTCCCAGCCTGCCTGCTGTCCATTTTGCTAAAAACCTATCTTCCAACCCCTTGTTCCCGCTAGCACGCAAGTCACTCCAAGTCCAAGTGAGCTCAGCTGGTGCCTCATGCCCCTCTATGCCTTCCTCCTCTACAGCCCCCTCCTGAGGTTAAAGGGCTAGGCCTCTTCAAAGGGCTACAGCACGCACGCCATCCCCTCTAGGGCCATGCCATCCAAGACACCTAGGCTAATGCATCCTGCACAGCACCCTTAGCTCGCAGGCCATACAGCCTCACACACTGTTTGCTCCAAGGTTAGGCAGGTTCAGCTAGTGTCGCACACCCCGCACCCCCACTCTGGGCCTGGACCCTATTAGACAGCATGCTAGGCATATGAGTCATCTCACTGTGCCAGCTGTTTTCTTGGTCCACAACCCGTGAGTGCCCGGATTGCCCAACATCCACTGCCTCTTCCAGGGCCATGCTACCCTGATTGTCATAGCAAAACTGGGACAAGGATGGGCGCCATCAGATGCAACCTGCCTGCCAGGCACTCCAGGTCAGGTGTGCTTGAACAGCGACTCCACCCTGCCCACTGTCCACTCCTGCACCAAGAGGCTTAGCTGGTACCCCCATGTGTGCCAGGCATGCACACTGTGGGCTCCTAGGACAGGGGTTATGACAGCAAGCCAAGGACCAAAGACGATGACCAGCAGCTTGTTCCAGGGCCAGACTAGACAAGCTGGTGCACTCTACGCCTGCTGTCCTCTCACCATCTACTTCAGAGCCAAGTCATCTTGACCAGTGTCCCTGCTCCCACAGCACTGTAATCATCTACTTCAGGGCCAAAATATGCTGGGGGAAGTTTGCACCTCCAACACACTCCCTCCATTTCACCACTTGCCCATCTAGGGCCAGGTTTGGTGAGCCAGAGCCAGTGCACCTATAGCCCAAGTGCAATGTCACACTGTCCACCATCTGCTGCTGAGAGCAAGTTGGGCTCTGCCACTTACCTCAGTGCTGGGTCCCAACTGCCGTCCACCCTTCCCCTACTCCTGCCAAACCCAGCCTGCATGCCTGAGTCTCCTGCCCCACAACATGCCCACCCTGTCACCTTACTTGTCCTTCCAGTGGCATGTTCCACATCCATAGCCCTTTTTGAGGCTCCTATGGGCCTGCCCAGAAGGGTAGCCCCTACACTCAACTCCAGCCTGTCTACCCACAAGGAATTCCCACTGCCCCAAGGCAAGGTGTAATAGAACTGCAAGGAATTTGAAGCAAAATACCACAGCAACAATCTTGTTTCTTGTCTCACATGACACAATTTTCATGCAGACAACTCTAGTTTGCAAAGCAGGATTTATTTCATAAGAGGAAGGAGAACAGTCCCTGTCCTAGTGGCAAGACAGGGCTCCAGTGGAGGAAAGGCCCAAGAAAATGGTGGAAATAGTGCCTTTTATGTACTATCTCAGAGAGGGGTTCACAGGAGTCACCCCAAAGGCAGAGAGAAAGAAACTTATTCACAGTAATGGGCAGTAATGTCAAACTTTGCCAGAAATAAATGAGTGACAATTGTGGCTTCCTTCTCCCAAAGTTGTGGGGTAGGAGCTAGTTCAGGGTCACCAGCTTAAAAGACCCACCCCCATCCACCACCTACATGGTCCCTTCTGCCCACCTATGATGCTCACCTATCATCACCTGGAACCTGAGAGGAGGAGGTATTGCATTGTTGTGTAACCATGCCCTTCACAAGGCCCCACAATGGCCCGTGATACGTAGGAATTGCTCTCTTGGTCACATTCTTCCATCGCTCTGGCACTCTGACTCTTGGTCTCCCCAGCACCTGCTTTCTGGCTTCCTGCAGACAGACTCTGAGGACAGGTAGCCCCTGTGCATGGCCCCAGTATGTCTGTATTCCTCACCTTCTGTTCAGTTTGAGCATGACAGTAAAGATGTTCATTCTAAGGTGTTTTGTATTACCAGCTTGTGTATTTTTAAGAGTTCCAGGAGAGATGAGGCCTAGCAGGAATGGAATGTGGGCAGAGAAGGCAGGGATTTGTGAATGTCTGCAGCCTTGTAAGTGTGTCCTGGCTGTTTGCTGTATGTCTCTTAGGATAACTTATATTGCTGGGGAAGCTGGGATATACGTCTTCAGATTAACACACAGACTTCAGGGTAATGACCATTTCTTCCTCTCAGGGTTTCCATTCACACTGGATTGCCACATGGACTTGGCATTTGTTCTGCTGTTGCAGAACCAGATCAACTTGGATGGCAACCCCAGGCCCCAGCACACCTGCCAGCCTCTCCAGGTACAGGTGTGCTCAGCCAGGCACGGTCCTCACCACCACCACTGCCCCAGCACTCAACACCATCTCCTGCCCCACCAGGCCCTCAAAACCCGGCACGCCCAGCATAATTAGCCAGCCTGACCTGCCTAACAGCAATTGCCCCAGGGCCAGGCACACTCGCTCAGCCACCCACATACTCAGCACATCATTGACCCACCTGCTGCTTCCCCTGTGCTAGTCTCACATCTAGCACTCCCACCATGCCAATTCCTACAAGGACAGGCTGGCTGAGGTGCCCACCCCAGGACTCTAGTCAGCACAGCCCTGTCACTGGCCACTGTTACAGGACAAAGGCAGTGTGGACAGTGACCCCTCTGCCCTTGATTGAGCACCAGCCACCCACTCCAGGGCCAGGCCAGATCACTAACACCAATAAATCCCCCATCCCTCTCCACCCCACATCCCCAGCCAGCCTGCAAGCCACTCCAGGACCAGGCTGACTTAGCTGGACACAAGCTTGCTGCTCCAGGGCCAGACCTCTTCCATGGTTATCCACCAGCCCCCAGACACACACCTTTCACTCCAAGACTGGAGCCATCGCTGTGGTCCCCTCACGTGTAGCCTGCCCACTGCCCAGCCTCATGCTGCAGGACAGGCTGATTTGGACAGTGATACAGTCTCTGCTTCACACCACCCACATGACTGCCACTCCTGAGACAGCTCTGTTCACCCTGTGCCTACCATGCACCTCTCACGTTCACCACACCTGCTACTCCAGGGCCAAGTTGGGGACTAGGCTCTTCTGCGGTAGATCCTGCTTCCACCCCCTACTCTGGGATTAGGGGCTGGAGTCTTCCAAGGCCCATGTTATTCCCTCCATCCTCTCTCCCTCCTATTCCCTATGATCTTCTAGCGGGGGGTCCAGATTCCCTATGGGTAGTTTCCTCTGCTTGTGCTCCATCGCAAATGCCTTTGTTGTCTCTAAGCGTGGCTGCATGTGGAGACTCATCACCCTTACTCTGTTGCTCCTTGCAAGTTGAATTCCTGGTGCCATTTCTGCGTGATTTCACCACAAAGCTGCATGTGATTCAGCTCAGGGTTTGACCCAGGACCAGCTGCACACTCTTCTCTGCCTATCTCAGGCCATGTTGTTGGGCACCTGCAACTTCCTGGAGGTCACAGTACAGGGAACAAGGGACCCTCCACTGAAGGCATGGCAGACTGATTGAATTGAAAGGCATGGTAACAGAGGGAGAGAGATCTTCCATCAGCTGGTTTATGAATGGTTTCAAAAACTCAGCAGTATTATAGCGAAGCATTGAGGCCATTAACATCAACAAAGAGAGTGGTTGCAAAATGTCTTAGATAAGAAAGAGATCAAGTGATATGTTAAGATTACAAGGAATCTTGGGGAATCCCAGTGCCTATAAAACATAATACAATTTTTTTTTTATTTTAAAGATTTATTTTTATTCTTTTCTCATTGGAAAGGTGGATATACAGAGAGGAGAGACAGAGAGGAAGATCTTCCGTCCGATAATTCACTCCCCAAGTGAGCGCAACGGGTCGATAGTATGCCGATCCGAAGCCAGGAGCCTCTTTCCGGGTCTCCCACGCGGGTGCAGGTTCCCAAAGCTTTGGGCCGTCCTCGACTGCTTTCCCAGGCCACAGGCAGGGAGTTGGAAGGGAAGCGGGGCTGCTGGGATTAGAACCGGAGCCCATATGGGATCCCGGGCGTGCAGGGCGAGGACCTTTAACCACTTGCGCCACCGCGCCGGGTCCCACATAATACAATGTTAATAACAACTAAACAAATAAATAAAACTTACAAAAAAAGATTACCAGGAATCTTAACGGTGAAATAAACATATCAAACTGATTGACAGTAAAGACCTTGAATCAAAGACACCAACTTGGTCCCAGCACAACAGCCTAGTGGCTAAATCCTAGCCTGGCAGGCCTGGGATCCAATATGGGTTCCGATTTGTATGTCAGCAGCTCTACATACCTTTCAGCTACCTGGTTGTGGCCTGAGAAAATGGTAGTGTTTGGGCAATAGCTTTGAAACTCTGCACGCATGCGGGTGACCTAAATGAGGCTCCTGGATCCTGGTTCCTAGCTTCTGATTGGGACACTGCACCAACAAGGGAGTAGAAGAAAAGGCTCCTGGCTTTTCTTTTTCATTGTGGTCACTTGGAGAGGGAACCAGGAGACAGAGGATCTTCTTCTCAGATATAGAGAGAGGAGGAGAAACGGAGAATAAGATCTTCTGTCTGCTGGTTCACTCCACAATTGACCACAATGGCTGGAGCAGAGCTGATCTGAACCCATGAGCCAATTTTTGCTGGCAAGTGAGATATTCAGAGAGGAAGAGAGAAAGAGAGAGAGAGAGAAGGAGAGTAAAGAATCTTCCACTGACTGGTTCACTCCTCGGGTAGCTGCAGTGACCGAAGCTGAGCTGATCCAAAGACAGCAGCCAGAAACTGTTTCCTAGTCTACATAGGGGTTCAACATCGCAAGGCTTTCTGCCATCTTTGACTGCTTCCCAAGGCCATAATTGGGGAACTGGATGTGAAATCCAGCATCCAAACCCTGCACTGACACCCATATAGAATCCTGGCACATGCAAGTCGAGTACTTTAGCCACTAAGCTACCATGCTGAGTCCTAAACAGTAATCTTGCAGGAAAATGAAAATGATTTGAGGAAGCACACAAGGAAATGGTCCACTAACAGAGTCAGAGAGTGTCCTGAATGCACTGGGGGAGAGCTCAGCTCCATCTGCCCACCCAGATAGAGACCAGAAGATTTTACTCCAGTAGTTCTCAAAATTTCCCTTACACTGAAAAAAAAAAAATCCCTACTTCTTTTCAGATTATCAAGATCTGATATGTGATTCTGACAGTTTTAGAAAGTATAAGAACAAAGGATAAAGAAAATAGCACTCATGTTCCCTCCTCTCAGAAATTATCCTGGAAATCTGCTACCCTGGCTCAAGCTGATGCCTACAACATCAACGTCCCACATCAGTGCACTGGTTTGAGTCCTGGCTGCTCCACTTCCCATTCCAGCTCTGATAATGCTCCTTGGATATGTCCCTGCACCCATGTAGAACACCTGCATGAAACACCTGGGTGCTAGCTTTAGCCTAGCCTATGACTGTCTTGGTCAACCAGGGAGTAAAACCAGCTGATGGAAGATCTCTTTCCCTCTGTTACCATGCCTTTCAAATCAATCAATCTGCCATGCCTTCAGTGGAGGGTCATTTGTTGCCTGTACTATGACCTCCAGGAAAATGCAGGTGACCCACCAGCATGACCAGAGGAGGCCCTGGGTCAAACCCTGCACTGGGTCACATCAGGAAGTCATGCAGGAACTGGCACCAGGTGGCCATTTGCAATCACCACTAGAATAAGGGTGATGAGTCACTACATCCAGCCATGGACAGAGATAGCAAAGGCAGGGGCCACACAACACAAAAAGGACACTACCCACAGGGAAGCAGGACCCACTTTTTAAGATTATAGCTCTGATGTGCATTTCTTAGGATAGAGAGGAAGGGGAGGTTAGGGAGGGAAACAGCATGGACCCTGGAATGCTCCAGACCCTGACCTAGTGTGGGTTAGGGGTAGATGGAAGCAGGATGTACTCCTGGCATTACCCTGTCCCCAAATTGGCCCTGGAACAGCGGGAGCAGTAGGGTTGTGAGAGATGCATGGTAGGTGCATGGAAAACACACCTGGCTCTGGGGCTGCAGGTAGGCGAGCAGCCTGATACAGACACCATGTCACTGGCCAAGCCTGCCTGCTCCTGGAGCAGCTGGCAAGGTACTGGGAGAACTACAGTTGCAGGGACCCTGGCTGTGCCCCCAATCCTGAAGCAGATATAGTGGGTACTGAGGGTTCGTGAAGCATGCAAGGAACAGGTCTGGCCATAGAAAAGAGGCCTGGGCACCAGCTAAGTCCACCTGGCCCTGCAGTCACTTACAGGTTAGGCGGGGTACTTGGGGTGGGGAGAGATGGGGGATTTATTTGTGTTAGTGAGCTGGCCTGGCCTGGGTGGGGAGGGATGGGGGATTTATTGGTGTTAGTGAGCTGGCCTGGCCCTGAAGTGCATGGCTGGCAGTTGAGAGCAGAAGAGGCACCGCCCAAATCAGCCTGGTTCTGGAACAGCTGCCATGTCGGTGGATCAGGAAGGCTAGAGTCCCGCAGTCAACAGTGCATCTGGCCTGTCATTGTAGCAATGGTGGGGTGGGCATGCTAGATCTACAGCTGGCACAGAGAAAGTGGCAGGTGTGCCAGAGCCCAAGCTCGCCTGACCCTGGGGCAGCGAGAAGGGAGGAAGTGCTGAATGACTAGATCTCGAGGGGTGCCGGGCTTGGGACCCTGGAGGTACATCAGATGGTGTTGTGTGCTGGGGGAAAAAGGCTGGCTGAGCACACCTGGCCCTGGAGTGCATGGTAGGCAGATGGGGCCCAGGGATGCCATCTAAATTGGCCTAGTTCAGCAGCAACGAATAGGCCAGCATGGTAGTTGTTTTGGATGTGTGGGGATTCTTGAATAGCTACCATGGTTCTGGAAAAAGTGGTGGAGGTCAGCCAGGACAGGGGTGCTGGGGAGCTGGCCTGGCCATGGAGGGGAATCATGGGGGCTTGCTAGAGGCACTGAAAGGAGTGCTGGTTGCACGGTGGGCACAAGGCAAGAAGGGATCATAGTAGAGCATGGTCCCTGGGGAATGGGGTGCTTGTACACTGGCTAAGCTGACCTGTCCTGGCACTGGAGCAGTGGGCATGGTGGCAGGGCTGACAGTTAGAAGCGCAGGATGCAAAGAAAGAAGTAGCATAGTGTTCCTGGTTCGAAAGCAGCTGGTGGATCAATGACTGTTGCAGGGAGCGGGTTGTTGGCTGAGCCATCCTGCCCCTCAAGTTGTGGATGGCGCAAACAGGACAGGCATGTGCGGGTTTCATGGAATGGTAAATAAGCCTCTCAAACCCTGGAGGGTTCGATAAGCAGGCTGAGGCACGGGAAGTTCCGCCTGGGACCATCTACCTCTCATTGGCAAAGCAGAGCAGTGAAGTAGTTGTGTTGTGGCACATGTTGCTCTGGCCAAGCTGGTCCATCCCTGGAGAGACAGGCAGAGCACCTGGAGGAGCCTGAGGCATGACAGGCAGGCTACAAGCATAGGCTTTGCCAGCTCTGAAGATCTGTGTTTGCTGCAGCAGCCAAGGCGGGAATACAAGAGGTGCTGAGGACCCAGGGAGAGTAAGCCTATTACAGGAGCAAGGTGGAGAGCAGGGATGGAAAGATCTCTGGCAGAACCAGCCTAGAGCTGGCACCTCCTGCAGTGTTATAGCCAACCCTTAGTCCACCCATTGCAAACATGGCAGCCTCCTGTGGCTATCCTACTCACCTCATTCCTGTAGCTATATAACTCACTCTTCCCACAAAAATAAATCTAACTTTCACATTGATGTTACTCTCTGAAAGACAGAAGAGCTGAGCCAGGCTGGTTGCTCTGTTTATCTGCCTCCTGCATAAACTTTGCTGTTTAGCAAACAGAGTAGGGTCACAGGGTCACGGTCAAAAGGGGCATGGCTCTGGGCTGCTCTTCTTGAAAAGAGGCTCCAGCTGCAGACATTCACATTTCCCTGGATCCTCTGCCCACATACCGTTACAGCTAGGCCTCACCTTTGCTGGAAACCCTGAAAGTAGAAATCAGAAATACAGGGTATGGGGCCCGGCGCGGTGGTGCAGTGGGTAAGGTCCTGGCCTTGCATGCCCGGGATCCCATGTGGGCGCCGGTTCTAATCCCGGCAGCCCCGCTTCCCTTCCAGCTCCCTGCCTGTGGCCCTGGAAAGCAGTCGAGGACGGCCCAAAGCTTTGGAACCCTGCATCCGCGTGGGAGACCTGGAAGAGGCTCCTGGCTTCGGATCGGCATAGCATCGACCCGTTGCGCTCACTTGGGGAGTGAATCATTGGACGGAAGATCTTCCTCTCTGTCTCTCCTCTCTGTATATCCGCCTTTCCAATAAAAAAATAATAAAAATAAATCTTTTAAAAGAAAGAAAGAAAAGAAACACAGGGTATGCTAGGATTAGCATCCTCACTGTCCCACCCAAACTGAGAACAGAGGGTGAGGAATACATACAGGGGCCATGCACAGGGGCTGCCTGTCCTCAGAGTCTGTCCGCAGGAAGCCAGAAAGCAGATACTGGGGAGACCAAGAGTCAGAGTGCCAAAGAGATGGAAGCACTTGACCAAGAGTCCTACCTATCAGGGGCCATTGTGGGGGCTTGTGAAGGGCATGGTTACACAACAATGCAATACCTCCCCCTCTTAGGATCCAGGTGATGATAGGTGAGCATCATAGCTGAAAAGAAGGGAAGGTCTATTTGGTGTTGGGGTGGTGGGCTGGGGTGAGGAGTCCAAGCTGGTGACCCTGAACTAGCTGACTACCCTACAACATTGCGAGAAAGAAGACATAAGCCTCACTGTTTTATTTCTGGTGAAGTGGTAGACATTACTGATCATTACTGTGAATAAGTTTCTTTCTGCCCTTGGGGTGACTCATGTGAACCCCTCCTTGAGTTGGTGCTGAATGGACACAATTTCCACCATTAAATCAGGTCTTTCCTCCCTTGGAGCCCCTCCTGCTGCTAGGGTAGGCTACCTTCTCTCTGCTTCTTAAATAAACTCTGCTTTGCTAACTAGAGCTGTCTACACAAATATTTTTTCATGAGACAAGAAATAGGTTGTTGCAGTGTTTCATGTTAATTTCCCTACCACACTAACCAGCTTTGCCTAATTTTCCTACCACACTAACAAGCTTTGCCCTGAAGCAGCGGCAAGGCTATGTGTGTGGGCAGGCTAGAAATAGTGTTGGGGGGCCCAAGACCTTCTGGCCCTGGATGAGCTTCCATGCAGGCCAGGGGTGTGGAAGATGACACTGGAGGGTCAGGTGAGTTGGCAGAGTGGGCATATTTTGGGGCAGGGGACTCAAGGCGTGCAGGCTGGGGCTGCAGGGACACTGGCAGAAGGGCTCTAGCCCTGGAGCGGCTGGCAAGCACACTGCATACTGACGGAGCAGGATCACTGGCTGCCCTTCTTTCCTTTCTCCTCCGTGCAATTAGGTCTGGCCCTAAAATGGAGGACTACAGTGCTTCATGAACAGGGACACCTACCAGGATGTCTTGGCTATGAAACAGATGGCAGGCAGAGAGGGGGCCCATAGTGCACCTGCCTGTCCAGCTTGTCCCTGGAATTATCTCCAGTGGGCTTCTTAGGCTCTGGCCATACGGCCATGGCCATATGTGGACCCATTTGCTCTGGAATGCATGGTGTGTGTACTGGTGGCACATGCAAACACCAACCAAGCATCATGTGGGGCTGAGCGAACTGTGAGCTAGGGCTGAGGGGTGCACTGGCCTAGGTGGCTTCCATGATGTGGCCTGGAGCAGATGGAATGCATGTTCAGGGCTGTGAAGTGCTGTCTGAACAGGCCTGGCCCTAGATCAGCAGTAGGGGGCAATGGTGAGGCAGGGTTAGATGTGTGTGGAGCACCACTTGAGCCGACCTGATCCTGGAGTGGCTTGCAGGCAAGCTAGGAAAGAGGGGTGTGGTTAAGGGGAGCAGGGTTGTAAGTGTAGTACACATATGTCAAACTGGGAACACGGGGATGCAGCTAAACGTGCAGCAGTGGTCTATGGGCTGCCTAGCAGAGCAAACCTACCTTACCATGGGCTGGCAGATGGGCAAGCAGCCTGTTGAGGTGCCAAGTGACTGGCAGAGCCCACCTGGTTCTACAGCAGCAAGTGGAGCAGCTGGGCAGGTCTTGGGCAGAGTGAGCCTGGACCTGGAGTAGTGGAAAGAATATAGATACAGGGGTCATCAAACTGGTCCTTTTGGCTCTGGAGAACGTGCCAAGCTGGCAAAGGGAGCGGGGGCACCGTTCATGCAGGGCAGGCCCTGGAATAGCCAACCTGGGTCATGTCAGAGGTGCAAAAGAGGTGGCAAGCACTGGCTGATTCTACCTGCTCTTGAGCCTGGACAGTAGCTGCACACTGCATTTGCACAGCACTGAAAACCAGGCATTCTGATGGAGACACAGGAGACCCAATGTCATGTTAACCACTGTCACACACACCCACACAGGGCAGTGATGCCTTCCTGTGCTGTGTCAGGTGGCCATTCACTGCTTTTCTCCCATGCCTATTGTTCACAGCAAACAGTTCTTCTAAAGACTTAATGCTTATTTTGTGACACAGAAAAAAAAAAAGGCAAGAAAAGATGACATAGTGAATTGTATCTTGGAGGAAATAGTGACTCCTGTTGTGATTTTTCAGGCCAGAGAGCAGCACTTGGCATTGAGGCAAGAGCTCTGGACATTCAGAGATTTATTCCCTGCCTTCATGCTCTCTGCTGAACCTGACTTATTCCCTCGACAACTCATGGGGACATTTAATCCCAATTGGGAGAACTTAAGGGAGTGGGGGACAACATACCAGAAGCCATCAGGATAAATCAATAGTGCTGCCTTCACAGCTCCTTCCTCAGGTTCTTCTAGAGAAGCCCCTTTGTGTGAGTCCCCGTGCACTGCCTTGGCTTGTCTACAAGGTCGCTGTGCCACCCCAGGCCTCTGCCAAGCACAACGCCAGCACCACATGCTGCCCCTCAACCTTGCAGCAAAACTCGGAGGAAACAAGTCTGTTTGTTCTACCTGCTGGAGCCAGGAGCCAGGAACTTCCTCCAGGTCTCCCATGCAGGTGCCAGGTCCCAAGGCTTTGGGCCATCCTCGAATGCTTTCCCAGGCCACAAGCAGGGAGCTGGATGGGAAGTGAGCTGCCAGGATTAGAACCTGTACCCATATGAGATCCTGGTGCATTCAAGCTGAGGACCCTAGCTAATAGGCCACTGCACAGAGCCCAAAATAACAACTTTTATACAATCCCTCTGAGCCTTTACTAATCCTCCAACAGCCTCACAACCACAATCTGATGCCCACCCAGCAGCGGCGAGTTCTGTGGTTTGAGGGCTATGGATGGCTGCCTATGTACCTCCATACTCACTGTGCTTCTGGGATGTGAATCAGTCCTGAAGACTCCCAGCAGAGTAAACTTTTCATTTGAAGGTAAGCAAGGGTACTGAGACCTGGTCATTTTGGGAAGAGGGACTAGATCATCTTCATAGGTCAGACTGATATACCAGCCGCCTTTGACACCTGTGTAGAACTTGTGATCACTCAACAATGCTGACCACCTTACACCAGTCCATGCAAAAGCTAAGGCTGGGAGCTTGTCTATTAAGACCAGATCCTAGTACCTGACAGATTCATGGATCAGGAGACAGGTCACATTAGGCAAGGCCATGACATGAACCAGCACATGAGAGAACCATGTCCAGGAGTATTTTGTAGAGCATGTGTAGGTCAAACCCCATGGAAATACTAGTCCCACTGGTTAGCTCAAGAATTGGGGAGATGATGTACCAAGCTAGGTGTGACAAAGGAGCCTGCCATCACTCAAGGGTAAATGAACCGACAACAGTCTGGGCTGGTAAAGCCAACAGCACCCAAATGTGCATCCCAAATAGGGTGTGCGGTGTGCTGGGCTGCAATGATCTCCAGCTCATGCAAGGCCAAATGAAAGGCCAGACTATGCCCGACACTGGCCTAACACCCAATCATATGTATGAGAACTGGGTCTGGGAGTGGGTCAAGTGGAGGAACTTGGGAAACTCTCCTGGCGGGTCATAGCTCCTGCTGCTGAACACATGGTCCAGGCATGGGGGTCGGACAAGCTGGGCAAAGTAGCTCCAATGGCTGGATAATGTGTGGGTTGGTAATGGAACAGGGTAGACTGGGCAGGGCCGAGCAAACCTTAGCTCACAAGCAAAAATAGAAATCAAGATGAAGCACAAATCATGCTGAGCTAGGCTCTTACACCTACTGATCTGCATGAGCCAGGGATGCTAGGACACCACATTAAAGGCAAAGGCCAAGACAGGTGAGAGGCTGAGCCAAGCTGAGTCAGAGCAACCACTGGCATCCACACAATTTATGGCTTGGAACTGGCCTGGTTGGGGAGCTAAGGGTCCACCCTAGCTGAATTGGGGTTAACACTGAGGAGTGCAGAGGCTGTAGTGGAAATGGATTCTGGTCTGGATACAACTGCAGTCTCCCTTGGCACAAGTGTGGACTGGGACTGGACACACCAAGCCAGGCCAGACTCCAACACCATCTGATGTTCTGGAGGACCAGGGTAGATGTGGGATGGACTAAGCTTGGTCTCAATCCCTACTGAGCCATGTGTGAGCTGTGTTTGGGTATGGATAAGCCTTGGCTGCACTGAAACATCCAACAATAAGCAGAATGTGTTGAAGGCCAGTCTGGAAAGATCACTGTTTCTGCTAGGACAGGAGGTGGACTGAGAAGAGCTGGCTCATGAACCCACCAGTATATGCAAAATCTGGCATTGGGAGAGGTTCTGATGGAGAAGCCTGGGCAACTCCTCTGTCAGGACAAAACCCTGCAGGTAAGCACTATAAGCACAAAAGGAATAACCCATACCAGGCCAGAGAAAGGTACGCATCAGCACACATTTGGCACAAGTAGGGGTGAACCAGGCTGAACCAGTTCACATCACTGCCGACGAATCTGAGCAACAGAACAGTGTGGGTTGAACCAGTTGTGGACACAACACATATCAGCACACATTACAGCTGGAATTGGGGGTGGGCTGGGCCGGGCAGGCTACAGCACCCACTAGCAAATGCCAAGGTGAGGAGGGCCATGCCAGATTGGGCTGCAGTGCTAGTAGGAACCAGGGAGGGAGGGAGGGGGTAAAGCTGGTAGGGAGAATGCAGAGGGCACCCTTGGTGGAACACCTCATCCACCACACAGCATGAGTTGATACCAGGCAGGGCTATAACATCTGTGGGCCTCATGCAAGCCAGATCAGGGAAGAGCCATGCTTGATTGACTGTCCCTACTGGGGCAAACATAAAGCAGAATGGGTGAGGGTTGATTGGGCTTTACAACAGCATCAGATAGCAGATGCTGGCACCAGTGGCTAATCTGTCAAGTTATACTACAGAACCACCTGCAGAGTACATGATCCGGGGGTGAGAGTGATTTAGGAGGGAAATAGTGGCGCTTCCCTCTTGGATTGCCACTCCCACTGGAGAGCATAAAAACCAGCACTGGGGCCAGGGTGGCTGGACAGAACAACACCCACCACCATTTGTGTGGCCTGGATAGTGGAGCTGGTTAGGTTAAACTAGGCTTTAATGCCCACCGGCATGTATGAGAGCTGAATGGGATGGGGGACGGACTGAACTAGTCTGCTGCACATACTGGCAAGCATGGGAACTAGCACAGGGGGCAGGACTGATGGGAGTTATTGTGGGGGGCTCCAACTAGACTGCTGCTCCCAGTGGTTTATGTGAGAGCGAAGTGTGTGCTGGGCAGCATCAGACTGGACTGCAACATCCATTGGTTCCAGTGGAAGACAGGGTTGGAAATAGAACAAAACTAGCAATTGCAACCACCAGCTGATTGTGGCAATGGACAGTACCTGGCCCTGTACTTGCAAGTACACACAAGAATCTTGTCCAGAATCACCTCAAAGTTTCTTTGGGGATTTCACCAAACTGCCAGACTCAGAACCCTACCCATGAAGAGAAGTGCAGGTTCCATGGTACGCCCTGGAGTGTAAGTGCCAGAGCCTAGCCTCCTCAGTGGCTCAGACGGAGCAGTGGAGAGCACAACCAGGTACACATGGAGGATATGGCAGTCTATGGGAACCTGCAGAGGATACCTTGCACCACAACAGAGGGCAAATCAAATAAATCAGCTACCCCAGCCATATGTTGGCAGTGAAAAACTGGGCAAATGGAGACGCTAAGATGGACTATGTCAATCAGTGGATTCTGCAGCGACTTCATTGTGCTTAGAATGGAGAGATTGGGGCGTGGCGCCATGGCCTAGTGGGTAAGGTCCTCGCCTTGAGCGCTCCGGGATCCCATATGGTCACCGGTTCTAATCCAGGCAGCCCCCTTCCCATCCAGCTCCCTGCTTGTGGCCTGGGAAAGCAGTCGAGGACTGCCCAAAGTATTGGGACCCTACACCCATGTGGGAGACCCAGAAGAACTCCTGGCTCCTGGCATCAGATTGGTGCAGTACCAGCCATTGCGGTCACTTAGGGAGTGAATCATTTGACAGAAGATCTTCCTCTTTGTCTCTCCTCCTCTCTGTATAACTAGCTTTCCAACAAAAAATAAATAAAATAATAAATAAATAAATAAATATTTAAAAAAGAAAAGAAAAAGAATGCCTTGATTGCCAGCAATTCATAACTGTTGAACTATCAAAACCACTTGAGCAAGACCCTTGGAGCATATTCCATGTTGGAAACCTGGGATAGGTGGGAGGCCGGGTGGGGCTTCTCCTTTTATCTTCCCCTTTACCCCAGACACACAAAAAGAGAGAATGTGGAAATAATACTCTTACCCACTTCCTGGAGCCCTTGAACCTTTATGCCCTAATTAACCATGTAAAGATTACAAAAAACAAAAAATTATGAGACGCATATACTATAAGATATTCAGTTGAAATGACGCCATTGCACAACCGAGGGGTACTCCCCTGCGGCCAGGGCCTGAGGCGCAGCCCGAGAGGCCGCCATGCGATCAGGCAGTGCGCTGATCTGCCCGGCTGCCCGGCCCCATCTGGGTCCTCCCTTTGCAGCCCGTGCGGGGCCGTCCAAGAGATCCCACGCCAATGGCTGCTCAAACTTCAGGCTGGCCCCCAAACGGACACTCTCAGATTCCCCAGCCGGGGGCCCTGCGTAGACCTGGAGCAGACACCCGTTCCCTCCCTTCATGATTCGATTGTAGCACAGAGACGATGGATGATGAGGACGGGAGATGCTTATTGGACGTGATTTGTGACCCCTAGGCCCTCCATGACTTCCTGCATGGATCCAAGAAGCTCGATAGTGATGACCTCCTGGACAATGCTGGCAAGGCCCAGGGTGCCTTCTATGAAAGCCCAGGACTGCAAGTCCAGGAAGTTTCCGGTAACCATCTGAACCCAGAGCCCAGCCAGCCAGCCCCCAGCATGGACCTGGACTTCCTGGAAGATGACATCCTGGGCTCGCCAGCCACCAGAGGCAGGGCAGCAGACAGTGGGGGCACCAACCCTGTGACATCCTCCAGCAAAGCTTGCTGGAGCCACGCTCACCATCCCTCCCACCACAGCCCAAGGCACCGCAGAACCTGACTTTCATGGCAGCTGACAAGGCTGGCCAGAACGTGGTGTTGTCAGGCTTCCCCATGCCCAGCCTGCAGGCCAGCCTTTTCAAGCAGCCACTGACCACTGCAACTGGGGCGGTGCCACCGCAGCCTCCGGGTGCCCTGAGCAAGCCCATGAGTGTGCACCTGCTGAACCAGGGCAGCTGTATCGTTATCCCTGCCCAGCACAATCTGCCTGGCCAGAACCAGTTCCTGCTGTCCGGCGTCCCCACCGTCCAGGTCCCGCAACCACTCTCCGACCTGCCAGCCAATGTGGGTGGCCAGATCCTGGCTGCCGAGGCCCCTCACACAAGCAGACAGCTCATCGCCAACCCCATCCTCACAAACCAGAACTTGGCGACCCCGATGAGCCTGGGCCCTGTGCTGGCCCCGCCCTCGGATGCACACAGCGCTGCCACACACATCCTCTCTGCTGCACCCATCCAGTGGGCCAGCCCACGCTCTTCCAGATGCCTGTGTTGCTGGTGGCGGGCAGCCTGCCTGCACAGAGCCAGCCTCCAGGCCGAGGTCCACACCGCCACAACCACAGTCCCGCAGTGCATCACCCTGCCTCCCAGCACCGTGGCCATGCTCAATGCCCCATGGGCTGGTGCAGCCAGCAGCTCTTCCCGCTGCTGCGGCGGCTGCCTTCTCCACCACTACCACCAGGGGGCCACCCCCGTGCTCACCATGCAACCCACCCCATCAGCACCCCCTGCAGCCAGCATGCCACTGCCCCTGGACCTCCAATAGGCATAGGTACATCTCCCCATTTGCCGGCAGCCTCCCAAACCTAAGTGTGACCAAGGACCCTGTATCTCAACTACAGCTGAAGAAGGCCCCACCCACCACTCACAAAGCCCCGGGCCTGCACCAACCAGGCCGCGCCTGCCACTATGCAAGAGCTATCCAGAGCATGCGGCCACCAGCATCACACCCCTGCCTGCCAAGGTGGACAAGGCCACAAGCAGCCTCATCCGCGAGCTGGTGGCCATGGAGGACAAACTGTAGCAGCGGCTAGTTAAGGGCACAGCCCACCCAGCCGCCCAACCCCGGGTGGGGATGCCGGCTGGGAGGCCCCCACAATGCCACCTGCCAAGCAGTGCAAGTCCGAGTGCCCAGACATGGACAAGGTAGGCTTCTCGAGCCACAGTCCACAGGACAATAGTCTCACAGAGCAATTGGAAAGTGCCATCGACAGCATCCTGAACCTGTAGCAGGTGCCGGGCCGGCCACATGGTGCGCTAGCACCTGCCACCTCCTCACAACACTTGCACCAGCCCTACGCCTACCCATCCTCCAGTTCCAAAGGTGGACTGGGCCACCAGGACATTGAACAGAAAACAGCAGACAGCCGGGACTGCCCATCCAATGACTGAGTTATTGCAGTCACCAGGGCCGTCTGGCGGACATGCAGGAGTGGGGTGCGCACCTGGGGAGGGGACAGAGGGTAACGGCCCCTCCTTCCCGCCCTCCCCGCAGCCCCCAGTGCCCATGCCCACCACAGCTTACACTAGCGAGGGGCCAGCAGGAGGGCACCCACAGCAGGGAGGGTCAGCCCTGACCACACAGCAGCCCTAGAGGAAACCAGAGGTTGGTGGGGATCGAGCAGGGTCCCCACTTCCCCCAACCTCCCACTGTGTCCTCTCCGCAACCCGCACAGCCGCCCCTCACCCCTCTGCTGGGATCCTAGTGCAGCCACCAGAAACTGGGGTACTCCCAGCCCCCAAAACACATGCGCACCTGCACCACCAGTCTTCCTCTGCCTTCAACCACCCACTCCACGTTTTAAAGTCCCAGAGGCAGAACTAATTGTGTAAGATATTTTTTTTGTACTGTATTTATTGTGTAACGATTTTTTGAAAGGAGAATCCTGTACATTTAGAACTCTTGTAAATTAAAAGCCGATCCTTTAAAAAAACTGAAATAAAATTAAAAAAAAAATAAAATGAGGAGATGTGGGCATCTAATAGAGTGGATGAGAAACTGCTTAGGAGACGCTCACCCTACACTGGACTGTCTGTGTTTGTGTTATCGCTCCACAACAAAGTCCATCTCGCTGCTAACGCACTCCCTGGAAGCAGGCAGGGAATTTCTCAAGTACGTGAGTCATTGCACCTGCTGTCATGGACACGGATTTAGTTCCTGGCTCCAGTTTTTGACCTGACCTTGTCACAATCTTGAACACTTTAAGGAGTTAAAGGACTTTAAGGAGTTAACCAGATGGTACATCCCTCTGTCTCAATGACTTATACAAATAAAATAAATTAATAAGAGAAAAATCGTTTTTAAAGGTTTATTTATTTTTATTGCAAAGTCAGATACATAAAGATTAGGAGAGACAGAGAGGAAGATCTTCCGTCCATTGATTCACTTCCCAAGTGACCACAATGGCCTGCATTGTTTCAAACTGAAGTCAGGAGCCAGGAACTTCCTCCAGGTCTCCCACACAGGTGCAGAGTCCCAAGACTTTGGACTGTCCTCGACTGCTTTCCCAGGCTGCAAGCAGGGAGCTGGACTGGAAGTGGTACTGCCGGGACTAGAACCTGAGAACATATGGGATCCTGGTGCATTCAAGGCAAGGACTTTAGCCACTGTGCCAGGCCCGAGAAAAGTAATTTAAAAACAAGAAGTGGCATGGCTGTTTACTGCAGCTTTTCACACACAAGTTTGAGGACCACATGATTCTTCCCAGTGATTCTAAATACAGTAGCATATTATGTGAAAGAAAATCTCATAGAACAGCAAGGGAAGGTACACACCGACTGGCAGTAATCAGGACAAGTTAATGCTACAGTATCAGTGCCCAGCCAGTGGGAACTGCTACTTAGCAATGTGATCAGAGATCTCAGTTAACACTACATGGAAACAATAAAATCTAATAAGTCCCAGAGAAACACAAAATAAATAAGTGCACATGGAACAAATCTTAGACTCAACCCTTCTACCTTAACAATACTTCACACACCATCAGAATTTATCCACAATTTCTAACCTAAGAATATTGACCCATATGGAAAACACTTGACATAAGTAGCATATGAGAAATAAAAAGCAAGAAAAATATTGTCACCAGTGTCAAAAGCTAAAGCAGGGCCCAGCCCAGTAGCCTAGCAGCTAAAGTCCTCTCCTTGAACATGCCATGGTCCCATAAGGGTGCCAGATCTCATCCTGGCAGCCCTATTTCTTTTCCAGCTCCCTTCTTGTAGCCTGGGAAAGTAGTCCAGGATGGACCAAAGCCTTGGGAACCTGCACCCACAAGGGAGACCTGGAAGAGGCTCCTGGCTCCTGCTTTGAATTGGTATGGCTCCAGCTATTACATTCACTTGGGGAGTGAATCATCAGACAGAAGATCGCCCTCTCTGTCTTTTCTCTATATATCTCTGACTTTGCAATGAAAATAAATAATTTAAAAAATGAGTGCTTCTATAAAAAACAAACAAACAAAAAACCCTAAATTGAAGGCCAGCATTGGGGTATAATGTGTAAAGCTGCCAACTGCAACACCAGCATCCCATATGGAATCAGCTGTTCCACTTCCAGCCCAGCTCTCTGTGAATCTCCTGGGAAAAGCAGTGGAAGATCATCCAAGTGCCTGGGCCCTGATCACCCACATGCAAGACCTGGAGGAAGCTGCAGGCTCCAGGACTCAGCTTGGTCCAGCACTGGTTATTTTAGCCACCTGTGTAGTGAGCCAGTGGGTAGAAGATCTTTGTGTCTTATTTTTTTAAAAGATTGATTTATTTTTATTGCAAAGTCAGAAATATATATAGAGAGAAAGTAGAACAGACAGAAACATCTGCTGTCTGCTGATTCACTCCACAAGTGGCTGCAACTGCCAGCACTGTGCTGATCCAAAATTAGGAGCCAGGGCTCTTCTGGGTCTCCCAGAGGGGTGCAGAGTCCCAAGGCCTTGGGCCCATGAGTACTTTCCAGGCCACAAGCAGAGCTGGATGGAACGGGCTGCCGATAGGCGGGCCCATATGGGATCCCAGGGCTCAAGGGGAGGACTTTAACTACTAGGCCAAAGTGCCTGGCCTTTTCTCTTACTTAAACTCTTTTTCAACATAAACAAATAAAACATAAAAAAAAGAAAAAAATAAAGACATTTTTAAGATCTATGTACCATACCATATCACTTACAAAGTTCAATTTAAGAACTCACAAGCATCAATTATCAGACAGTACTAGGATTTAGTCACCTTTGGGAATGGAAGGATCAAAGAGACCAAGACTTAAATTGACAAAGGATTTTTTCAAATAGCTTGTCTGCAAAGTCGCTGTGCCACCCCAGGCCTCTGCCAAGCACAACGCCAGCACCACATGCTGCCCCTCAACCTTGCAGCAAAACTCTGAGGAAAACAAGGCTGTTTGTTCTAACTGCTGGAGTCTGTGCTGGTCTGGTGTGAGCAACAAGAAAACTGCCCCAGACCCTTAGGAGGAGCTTCACTGAGGACTGAGCTGGGGGCTCCAGACGCTGTTGCTCAACTCAAAACATACCTTTAAAGATTTATTTTTATTATTTTTTTTTTATCGGAAAGGCGGATATACAGAGAGGAGAGACAGAGAGGAATATCTTCCATCCGATGATTCACTCCCCAAGTGAGCACAACTGAAGCCAGGATCCAGGAACCTCTTCCGGGTCTCCCACAAGGGTGCAGGGTCCCAAAGCTTTGGGACATCCTCGACTGCTTTCCCGGGCCACAGGCAGGGAGCTGGAAGGGAACCAGGGCTGCAGGGATAGAACCGGTGCCCATATGGGATCCCGGGCGTGCAAGGCGAAGACCTTAACCACTTGCGCCACTGCGCCGGGCCCAAAACATACCTTTATATAAAGAAAAAAGATATCATGGCCAACATGAAGGTCTAACTGTCCTAGGGCACTACCCCTCCTCACTGCACAATGGGTTCCACTGTGAGTCCTAGTGTTCAAGGTCAGTGCTGCAGAGTGAGGACCCCAAGGTCCCCCTCCTGGCCCCCGCCCGCCCCGCGGCCTCAGGAGATGCTCTCACACACTCACCCTTCCCAGCTTCTCACCAGTCGGGTGTCCTGCACAGGCTCCTGCGGGGAGGGAGCTCACAGGGCAGCACTGGCTCAGCCACCTGCGCCTCTCCACCAGCACAACCAGCAACGCGGCTATGGAGGCGCCCACAACAACCTCCTGCCTGCTGCCACAGGGCTTCCTGGGCGCGCCTGATTGGACCGCTCCCACACCTTGACTACCCATGAAGTCACAATGCGCAGCCAATCAGAATCACAAAGGGAGGAGGGGCAGTGAGGTAGGATTCTGGAGGGAGGGGGAGTGAGGGGCGGGGCTTCACCTCAGGCAGGAAGTGGCCTCCTCTCTTGCAGCTTGAGCCTTCCAACAGCAGGGGCCGCTGTCGCCTCTCACATCAGTCCACCTCCTGGCCTCTCCTTCCCTCTCTGCTTCAGGTTCAATCTAGAAATTCAGAAATGTAGGACAAGAGTCAGCAGATACACGTCACTGAATGTTCAACAGAATCTGGACTTTTCTTTATGTTGGTGTTTTTTTTTTTTTTTTCCCATTAGTTCATTTGACTTTGTAAAATACAGATCTGACCCAGCGAGTTGGTCTAGTGGCTAAAGTTCTTGCTTTGAACACACCAGGATCCCATATGTGTTCCAGTTCCTAACTGGCATCCCTGCTGCCTGCCCATCCAGCTCCCTGCTTGTGTCCTGGGACAGCACTGGAGGACAGCCGAAATTCTTGGATCTGGAGGAATTTTGTGGCTCCTGGCTATGGATCGGCGCAGCTCTAGCTGATGTGGTCACTTGGGAAGTGAATCAAAGGACAGAACATATTCCTCTCTGTCTCTCCTCCACACTGTATATCTTATCTTGCAATAAAAATAAGTAAATTTAAAAAAATTATAACTGAACAATATTTGAAAATTGATATAAATGAATGTATTCTGTTTCATTTCTCCATTGTTCATTTCCCTGTTAGTATTTTTTGTTTTCATATTGTTGCATATCTGTTTCTTATTATTACACAGTAACTTGATGATATATAATGATCTCCTGCCCAGAAATCTTGCTTGATTCTCTCATTATTTTAAGTTTGGTATTCCACAAAAGCGCCATTAGTGTATATTGATAATTTTATTGCTTAAAACATGACCATTCTGCTACAATTTCCTTTCTGTGTTTAATTTTCTGATTACACATTCACAACAATGTATAACAGACAAAGCGAAGAGGGCTTTTCCTGATTCGATCAAGCAAAAGAAAACCTGCAGTGACATATGTAATTCATATTATATTTCCTATGTTATGTTATGTTATGTTATGTTATGTATTTTTGTAACTTAGTTTCCACAATTTATGGTTTTTGGTTGCTGTTTTAAAACAAATTTTTACGGGTGTTTTAAAAAATTTTGTTGGAAAGTCCGATATACAAAGAGGATGAGAGACAGGAAGATCTTCCATCTGCTGATTCACTCCCCAAGCGATCACAAAGGCCAGTGCTGTGCCAGTCTGAAGCCAGGAGCTCAGAGCCTCCTCCAGGTCTCCCATAGGGGTAGAGGGGTCCAAGGCTTTGGACTGTCCTCAACTGCTCTTCCAGTCCACAAGCAGGGAACTGCATGGGAAGTAGGGCTGCTGGGATTAGAACTGGTGCCCAAATGCAATCCCGGCACGTACAAGGCAAGGACTTAGGCCATTAGGCTATTACCCAGGCCCCTATTTTAATACATCTTACTCCTAAGTATTTCAGAAAATCCTCTCATAATCTGGTGAATGATTACAAGTTTTATGAAGGATGATGTTTATATCCCAGAAATTGATTATTTGCAAGGCATTTCTTTCTTAGTGATTTTACTATTTTTTTAATTTTGATATTTACTTATTTATATATTTGTTGGAAAGACAGATTTACATAGAGAAGGAGAGACAGAAAAAAATCTTGCATCTGCTGGTTCCCTTCACAAGTGGATACATCAGCCAGAACCGAGTAGATCTGATGTCAAAATCCTCATCCAGGTATTGTATGTGTGCGCGGTCCCAAGGCTAGGTACCATCAGACTGCTTTCCCAGGCCACAGGCAGGGAGCTGGATGAGAAGTGGAGCTGCTGGGTATGAACAGGCACCAATACGGGATCCCAGCACATATACAAGCCGAGGATTTACCACTGAGCCATCGTGCCAGACCCCTATTATTTGTTAATTTTGTTAATGGATTGCCACAATGGCTGGTTTTCACTAAATGTAACACAAACTTGAGACTATAAATGGATTCCCACCTACTGTGCTGGTTTATGTGACATGTTTTGTATTTCTTCCTGTGCTTTAGAAAATTATAAGCATGTCTGCTCTCATGTCTCGAGCCCTATATGCCTGTAGCTAGGCCTGGACTTGTATGTCTCTGATCTTGTTCCAGGGATTATGCAGTTTCAACACCTCACATGAATGCGACCTGTATTCATCCTCACAGTTTGTCATTATAGAAATCTATCATTTGGGCCTGGCACGGTAGCCTAGTGGCTAAAAGTCCTTGCCTTACATGAGCCAGGATCCCATTTAGGCACTGATTTCTGTCCTGGTGGCCCCATTTCCCATCCAGCTCCCTGCTTGTGGCCTGGAAAGCAGTGGTGGATGGTACAAAGCCTTGGAAATCTTACCTGTGTGGGAAACCTGGAAGAAGTTCCTGGCTCCTGAGTTAGGATCAGCTCAGCTCTGGCTTTTGCAGCCACTTGGATATTCCTTGTGCCTACAGCATAAGCCAGCTGCCTGTACAGCGGTATTATTTACTCTGACCAAGAATTAATAATCACACTGTGCTCCACCTACTTCTCACATCTCACTCCTTCCTTCACCCTCCTCTGTCTGAAGTTCCCTAGCTAGCTTTCCTCACTGAGAATCTGAGCGGCCACAACCACTTCTCCCCCTCCTCCTCCCTCTTCCTCTGCTTGAAACTGCAGTTTTTCAAAGGTTTAAGCTTTTTCCTTTCTCTTTGTATGCTTCACCCACCCCACCCCTAATCCAGAGGCATGCATATACAGGACAAGCTAAGTAACATCTACTGGCAAACAAAACAAAACAAAACAAAACAAAACGTTACTTGCCAAACTTGTACAGTAACTTGCTATAACAGAGCCCTCCAAAAGCAATGAATATTCAACCAGAGATTTCTACACCTTAAATTTTGATTTAGGTCCTGATGTGTTGGCCTAGCAGCTAAAGTTCTCGCCTAGAATGCGCCGGGACCCTTCTTGGGCATTAGTTCAAATCCAGGCAGCCCTGCTTCCCATCCAGATCCCTGCTTGTGGCCTGGGAAAGCAGTCAAGGATGGCCCAAAGCATTGGGACCCACCACCTTCCACCCTACGCCCACTGCTCCAGGGTGGAACCAGTCTGTCCCAGCCCTCCTGCATGGCACTCTGCCTGAGTTCCAGGGCCAGACCCACCCACCGGCCTACACTGCCTCCAGCATTCCTGCCCTGTCCCTTCCTGCAGGCACAGGTCTACTTGGAAGGAGACCCCTAACATTCAGTCCACCTGGATCTCTGCTCCACAGGTGGCTTGAAGGCAGACAAAATCAACCAGCAGTCTTTCCTCACCCTGCACCTCTAGCGCCCATCAGGATGGCACCCCTGGGTCAAGCCAGCATAGATGGAGCCACATCCCGCTAGCCTGCCTGCTGAGTGCTCCAGAGCCTCAAGGACTAGGTCGATGATCTCCATGCCTCTAGCCCTCCCACTATGCCTGCTGCTCCAGGGTCAGTCACACTCTGCCTGCAATCCACCCCCTCCCACTACACACACACACACACACACACACACACACACACACAGCTGGATACTCTGCTTGCTGCAGCAGAACCAGGTAGGCTCTGCCAGCCATCCATCACCCCCAGCAGGCTGCTTTCCCACCTGCCACTCCACAAGCTTGCCCTGCACAGGCAGCTCATACACCACTGCTGTTGAAAGGACCTGCTCTTTCAGCCAGCAGCTTCCGTTCCCAGCCTGCCTGCTGTCCATTTCGCTAAAAACCCATCCTCCAACCCTCTCTTGCCGGCTTGCATTTAATTCACTCCAGGTTCAGGTGGACTCAGCTGGTGCCTCATGCCCCTCTAGGCCTTCCTCCTCCACAGCCCCCTCCTGAGGTTCTAGGGCTAGGCCTCTTCAGAGTTGCTTCATGGGCTCCAGCACGCACGCCATCCCCTCTAGGGCCATGTCATCCAAGACACCTAGGCCAATGCATCCTGCACAGCACCCTTAGCTTGCAGGCCATACAGCCTCACACACTGTTTGCTCCAGGGTTAGGCAGGTTCAGCCAGTGTCGCACACCCCGCACCCCACTCTGGGCCTGGACCCTATCAGACAGCATGCTATGCATATGAGTCATCTCACTGTGCCAGCTATTCACTCAGACCACACCCCGTGAGTGCCCAGACTGCCCAACATCCACTGCCTCTTCCAGGGCCATGCTGCCCTGATTGTCACAGCAAAACCAGGCCAAGGAAGGACGCCATCAGCTGCAACCTGCCTGCCAGGCACTCCAGGGCGATGTGTGCTTGAACAGCGACTCCACCCTGCCCACTGTCCACTCCTGCACCAAGAGGCTTAGCTGGTACCCCCATGTGTGCCAGGCATGCACACTGTGTGTTCCAGGGACAAGGGGTCATGACAGCAAGCCAAGGACCAAAGACAACCACCGGCAGCTTGTTCCAGGGCCAGGCCAGACAAGCTGGTGTACTCTACGCCTGCTGTCCTCTCACCATCTACTTCAGAGCCAAGTCATCCTGGCCAGTGTCCCTGCTCCCACAGCACTGTAATCATCTACTTCAGGGCCAAATTATGCTGGGGGAAGGGTGCACCTCCAACACGCTCCCTCCATTGCCCCACTTGCCCATCCAGGGCCAGGCTTGGTGAGCCAGAGCCAGTGCACCTCTAGCCAAAGCGCACTGTCACACTGTCCACCATCTGCTGCTGAGAGCCAGTCGGGCTCTGCCAGTTCCCTCAGCGCTGGGTCCCAACTGCCGTCCACCCTTTGCCTGCCCCTGACAACCCCAGCCTGCATGCCCTGAGTCCCCTGCCCCACAACATGCCCACCCTGTCACCTTACTTGTCCTTCCAGTGGCATGTCCCACATCCATAGCCCTTCTGCAAGCTCCTCCAGGCCAGGCCAGAAGGGTAGCCCCTACACTCAACTCTAGCCTGTCTACCCACAAGGACTTCCCACTGCCCCAAGGCAAGGTGTGATAGAGTTGCAAGGAATTTGAAGCAAAATACCACAGCAACAACCTTGTTTCTTGTCTCACATGACACAATTTTCATGCAGACAACTCTAGTTTGCAAAGCAGGATTTATTTCATAAGAGGAAGGAGAACAGTTCCTGCCCTAGTGGCAAGACAGGGCTCCAGGGGAGGAAAGGAGCAAGAAAATGGTGGAAATTGTGCCTTTTATGTACTATCTCAGAGAGGGGTTCACATGAGTCACCCCAAGGGCAGAGAGAAAGAAACTTATTCACAGTAATGGGCAGTAATGTCTACCACTTTGCCAGAAATAAAAGAGTGAGAACTTGTGTCTTCCTTCTCCCAATGTTGTGGGGTAGGAGCTAGTTCAGGGTCACCAGCTTGAAAGACACACCCCACCCCACCACCTAGATGTTCCCTTCTGCCCACCTAGGATGCTCACCTATCATCACCTGGAACCTGAGAGGGGGAGGTATTGCATTGTTGTGTAACCACTCCCCTGACAAACCCCAATGAAGCCCATGATAGGGAGGGCTCACTCTCTTGGTCACGTGCTTCCATCGCTCTGGCACTCTGACTCTTGGTCTCCCCAGTACCTGCTTGTTCTCTGGCTTCCTGCAGACAGACTCTGAGGACAGGTAGCCCCTGAGCATGGCCCCTGTATGTCTGTATTCCTCACCTTTTGTTCAGTTTGAGCATGACAGTAAAGATGTTCATTCTAAGGTGCTTTGTATTACTAACTTGTGTACTTTTAAGAGTTCCAGGAGAGATGAGGCCTAGCAGTAATGGAATGTGGGCAGAGAAGGCAGGGAAATGTGAATGTCTGCAGCCTTGTAAGTGTGTCCTGGCTGTTTGCTGAATGTCTCTTAGGATAACTTATATTGCTGGGGAAGCTGGGACATAGGTCTTCAGATTAACAGACAGACTTCAGGGTAATGACCATTTCTTCCTCTCAGGGTTTCCATTCAGACTGGATTGTCACATGGACTTGGCATTTGTTCTGCTGTTGCAGAACCAGATCAACTTGGATGGCAACCCCAGGGCCAAGCCCACCTGCCAGCCTCTCCAGGTCCAGGTGTGCTCAGCCAGCCACGGTCCTCACCACCACCACTGCCCCAGCACTCAACACCATCTGCTGCCCCACCAGAGCCTCAAAACCCTGCACCCCCAGCACAACTAGCCAGCCTGACCTGCCTCACAGCAGCTGCCCCAGGGCCAGGCACACTCGCTCAGCCACCCGCACACTCAGCAGATCATTGACCCACCTGCTGCTTCCCCTGTGCCAGTCTCACATCTAGCACTCCCACCCTGCCCATTCCTACAAGGACAGGCTGGCTGAGGTGCCCACCCCGGGACTCTAGTCAGCACAGCCCCTGGCAGTGGCCACTGTTACAGAACAAAGGCAGTGTGGACAGTGCACCCTCTGCCCTTGACCTCCAGCCACCCACTCCAGGGCCAGGCCAGATCACTAACACCAATAAAGCCCCCATCCCTCTCCACCCCACATTCCCAGCCAGCCTGCAAGCCACTCCAGGACCAGGCTGACTTAGCTGGACTCAAGCTTGCTGCTCCAGGGCCAGACCTCTTCCATGGTTCTCCACCAGCCCCCAGACACACACCATTCACTCCAAGACTGGGGGCATGGCTGTGGTCCCCTCACGTGTAGCCTGCCCACTGCCCAGCCTCATGCTCCAGGACAGGCAGAATTGTCCAGTGACACAGTCTCTGCTTCAGACCACCCACCTGACTGCCACTCCAGAGCCAGCTCTGTTCACCCTGTGCCTACCATGCAACTCCCACGTTCACCACACCTGCTACTCCAGGGCCAAGTTGGGGACTGGGTTCTTCTGCGGTAGATCCTGCTTCCACCCCCTACTCTGGGATCAGGGGCTGGAGTCTTCCAAGGCCCATGTTACTTCCCTCCATCCTCTCCCCGTCCTATTCCCCACCAACCAGCAGTCTGGGTGTATGATCTTCTAGCGGTGGGTCCAGATTCCCTATGGGTAGTTTCCTCTGCTTGTGCTCCATCGCCCATGCCTTTGCTGTCTCTAAGCGTGGCTGGATGTGGAGACTCATCACCCTTACTCTGTTGCTCCTTGCAAGTTGGACTCCTGGTGCCATTTCTGCGTGATTTCACCCCAAAGCTGCATGTGATCCAGCATAGGGTTTGACCCAGGACCAGCTGCACACTCCTCTCTGCCTGTCTCAGGCCATGCTGGTGGGCACCTGCACCTTCCTGGAGGTCACAGTACAGGGAACAAGGGACCCTCCACTGAAGGCATGGCAGACTGATTGATTTGAAAGGCATGGTAACAGAGGGAGAGAGATCTTCCATCAGCTGATTTATGAATGGTTTCAAAAACTCGGCAGTATTACAGCAATGTATTGAGGCCATTAACATCATCAACAAGGAGAGTGGTTACCAAAGTCTTAGTGAGTTAAGAAAGAGATCAAGTGATATGTTAAGATTACAAGGAATCTCAACGGTGAAATAAACATATCAAGCTGATTGACAGTAAAGACCCTAAATCAAAGACACCAGCTTGGACCCAGCACAACAGCCTAGTGGCTAAATCCTAGCCTGGCATGCCTGGGATCCAATATGGGTGCCAATTTGTGTGTCAGCAGCTCTACATACCTTTCAGCTACCTGCTTGTGGCCTGAGAAAATGGTAGTGTTTGGGCAATAGCTTTGAAACTCTGCACACATGTGGGTGACTTGGAAGAGGCTCCTGGCTCCTGGTTCCTAGCTTCTGATCGGGACACTGCACCAACAGGGGAGTAGAAGAAAAGGCTCCTGGCTTTTCTTTTTCATTGTGGTCACTTGGAGAGGGAACCAGGGGACAGAGGATCTTTTTCTCAGATATAGAGAGAGGAGGAGACAGAGAATAAGATCTTCTGTCTGCTGGTTCACTCCACAATTGACCACAATGGCTGGAGCAGAGCTGATCTGAAGCCAAGAGCCAATTTTTAGTGGCAAGTGAGATATACAGAGAGGAAGAGAGAAAGAGAGAGATAGAGAGTGTAAAGAATCTTCCACTGACTGGTTCACTCCTCTGGCAGCTGCAATGGCCGAAGCTGAGCTGATCCAAAGCCAGCAGCCAGAAACTGTTTCCTGGTCTCCATAGGGGTTCAACATTGCAAGGCTCTGTGCCATCTTTGACTGCTTCCCAAGGCCATAATTGGGGAACTGGATGTGAAATCCAGCAGCCAAAACATAAACCAACACCCATATGGAATTATGGCACATGCAAGTCAAGTACTTTAGCCACTAAGCTACCATGCTGGGTCCTAAACAGTAATCTTGAAGGAAAGTGAAAATGATTTGAGGAAGCACACAAGGAAATGGTCCACTAAGAGTTAGAGTCAGAGAGTGCCCTGAATGCACTGGGGGAGAGCTCAGCTCCATCTGCCCACCCAGATAGAGACCAGAAGATTTTACTCCAGCAGTTCTCAAAATTTCCCTTACACTGAAAAAAAAGAAAACAATAAAAACAAAACCCCACTTCTTTTCAGATTATCAAGATCTGACATGTGATTCTGACAGTTTTAGAAACTATAAAAACAAATGATAAAGAAAATAGCACTCATTTTCCCTCCTCTCAGAAATTATCCTGGAATTCTGCTACCCTGGCTCAAGCTGATGCCTACAACATCAACGTCCCACATCAGAACACTGGTTTGAGTCCTGGTTGCTCCACTTCCCATTCCAACTCACTGGTAATGCTCCTGGGAAATGTCCCTGCACCCACGTAGGAGACATGCATAAAACACCTGGGTGCTAGCTTTAGCCTAGCCTAACCATGACTGTCCTGGTCAACCAGGGAGTAAAACCAGCTGATGGAAGATCTCTTTCCCTCTGTTACCATGCCTTTCCAATCAATCAATCTGCCATGCCTTCAGTGGAGGGTCACTTGTTGCCTGTACTGTGACCTCCAGGAAAGTGCAGATCACCCACCAGCATGACCAGAGGAGGCCCTGGGTCAAACCCTGCACTGGGTCACATCAGGAAGTCATGCAGGAACTGGCACCAGGTGTCCATTTGCAAGCACCACTAGAGTAAGGGTGATGAGTCACTACATCCAGCCATGGACAGAGATAGCAAAGGCAGGGTCCACACAACAAAAATAAGGAAACTACCCACAGGGAAGCTCGACCCACTTTTTAAATTTATAGCACTGATGTCCAGGTGTTGGGGTAGAGAGGAAGGGGAGGTTAGGGAGGGAAACAGCATGAACCCTGGAATGCTCCAGACCCTGACCTCGTGTGAGTCAGTGGGTACATGGAAGTAGGATGTACTCCTGGCATTACCCAGTCCACAACTTGGCCCTGGAATAGCACGTGCGGTAGCGATGTGGACGATGCATGGTAGGTGCATGGAAAACAGACCTGGCTCTGGGGCTGCAGGCAGGCGAGCAGCCTGATGCAGACACCATGTCACTGGCCAAGCCTGCCTGCTCCTGGAGCAGCAGGCAAGGTGCTGGGAGGACTACAGTTGCAGGGACCCTGGCTGTGCCCCCAATCCTGGAGCAGATATATTTAGTTCTGGGGGTTCTTGAAGCACGCAAGGAACAGGTCTGGCCATAGAAAAGAGGCCTGGGCACCAGCTAAGTCCACCTGGCCCTGCAGTCACTTACAGGTAGGCTGGGAACTTGGGGTGAGGAGGAAAGGGGGATTTATTGGGGTTAGTGAGCTGGCCTGGCCTGGGTGGGGAGGGATGGGGGATTTATTGGTGTTAGCTGGCCTGGCCCTGAAGTGCATGGCTGGCAGTTGAGAGCAGAAGAGGCACCGCCCAAATCAGCCTGGTTCTGGAACAGCTGCCGTGCCGGTGGATCAGGAAGGCTAGAGTCCCAGGGTCAACAGTGCATCTGGCCTGTCCTTGTAGCAATGGTGGGGTGGGCATGTTAGATCTACAGCTGGCACAGAGAAAGTGGCAGGTGTGCCAGAGCCCAAGCTCGCCTGACCCTGGGGCAGTGAGAAGGGAAGAAGTGCTGAATGACTAGATCTGTAGGGGTGCCGGGCTTGGGACCCTGGAGGTACATCAGATGGTGTTGAGTGCTGGGGGAACAAGGTTGGCTGAGCACACCTGGCCCTGGAGTGGATGGTAGGCAGATGGGGCCCAGGGATGCCATCCAAGTTGGCCTAGTTCAGCAGCAATGAGTAGGCCAGCAGGGTAGTTGTGTTGGATGTGTGGGGATTCTGGAAGAGCTACCATGGTTCTGGAGCAGGTGGTGGAGCTCAGCCAGGACAGGGGTGCTGGGGAGCTGGCCTGTCCCGGGAGGGGCATCATGGGGGCTTGCTAGAGGAACTGACAGGAGTGTTGGAGGCACGGTGGGCACAAGGCAAGCAGGGCTCATACTAGAGCATGGTCCCTGGGGAATGGGGTGCTTGTACACTGGCTAAGCTGACCTGTCCTGGCACTGGAGCAGTGGGCATGGTGGCAGGGCTGGCAGTCAGAGGTGCAGGATGCAAAGAAAGAAGTAGCATAGTGTTCCTGGTTCGAAAGCAGCTGGTGGATCAATGACTGTCAGAGGGAGCGGGTTGCTGGCTGAGCCAGCCTCCCCTCGAGTTGTGGATGGGGCAGACAGGACAGGCATGTGTGGGTTTCATGGAATGGTGGCCAAGCCTCTCAAACCCTGGAGGGTTTGATAAGCAGGCTGCGGAACGGGAAGTTCTGTCTAGGACCATCTACCTGGCATTGGCAAAGCAGAGCAGTGGGGTAGTTGTGTTGTGGCACATGTTGCTCTGGCCAAGCTGGTCCATCCCTGGAGAGACAGGCAGAGCGCCTGGAGGAGCCTGAGGGAGGCGTGACAGGCAGGCTACAAGCATAGGCTTTGCCAGCTCTGAAGATCTGTGTTTGCTGCAGCAGCCAAGGCGGGAATACAAGAGGTGCTGAGGACCCAGGGAGAGTAAGCCTATTAGAGGAGCAAGATGGAGAGCAGGAATGGCAAGATCCCTGGCAGAGCCATCTAGAGCTGGCACCTCTTGCAGTGTTACAGCCCACCCATTGTAAACATGGCACTCTCCTGTGGCTGTCCAGCTCACCTGGTTCCTAGATTTATATAACTCATTCTTTCCACAAAAATACATCTAACTTTCACATCGATGTTACTCTCTGAAAGACAGAAGAGCTGAGCCAGGCTGGTTGGTTTGTTTATCTGCCTACTTCATAAATTTTGCTGTTTAGCAAACAGGCTGATACCACAGGGTCACGGTCAGAAGGGGCCTGGCTCTTGGCTGCTCTTCTTGAACAGAGGCTCTGGCTGCAGAAATCCAGCCCTCCCTTGCTTCTCTGTCCACATTCCATTACTGCTAGGCCTCACCTTTTCTGGAGCTCTTGAAAGTACAAATTAGAAATACAGGGTATGCTAGAATTAACATCTTCACGGTCCCACCCAAACTGTGAACAGTGGGTGAGGAATACACACAGGGGCCATGCACAGGGGCTGCCTGTCCTCAGAGTCTGTCTGCAGGAAGCAAAAGAGCATCCAAGTTCACGGGAGACCACGAGTCACAGTACCAAAGAATAATGGAAGCATGTGACCAAGAGAGCGAGCCCTACCTATCACAGGCTAATGTGGGGGCTTGTTAAGGGGAGTGGTTACACAGCAATGCAATACCTCCTCCTCTCAGGTTCCAGATGATGATAGGTGAGTGTCACAGTTGGGCAGAAGTGAATGTGTAGGTAGTTGGGGGTGTGTCTTCCAAGCTGCTGAGCCTGAACTAGCTGCCTACCCCACAACACTGGGAGGAGTAAGCTACAAGTCACACCATTTTAATTCTGGGCAAGGTGGTAGACATTATTGCCCGTTGGGAAGAAGTTTCTTTCTCTCTGCCCTTGGGGTGACACATGTGAACCCCTCCCTGAGATGGTGCATATGGACACTATTTCCAGCATTTTCTGTGGTCTTTCCTCCCTTAGAGTTGCTCCTCCTGCTACGGCATGCCATCTTCCTTCTGCTTCTTAAATAAACCCTGCTTTGCTCACTGGAGTTGTCCACATGAACATTATTTCACACGACAGGAAATAAGTTGTTGCAGTGTTTCGTGTTAATTTCCCTACCACACTAGCCCACTTTGCCCTGCAGCAGTGGGAAGGCTATGGGGGTGGGCAGGCTAGAAATGAGTGTTGTGGGGCCAAACACTTCTGGCCCTACATACGATTCCAGGTAGGCTAGTGGCATTGGAGAAGACACTGGAGGGTCAGGTGAGGTGGCAGAGTGGGCATGTTTTGGGGCAGGGGACTCAGGACATGCCTGCTGGGTCTTCAGGTTCACTGGCAGAAGAGGCCCAACCCTGGAGTGGCTGGCCAGTACACTGCCTGCTGAGGGAGTGGGATCACTGGCAGAGGCCGACTGGCACTTGCATGCTCAGGGCTGTGAAGTGCTGTCTGAACAGGCCTGACTCTAGATCACCAGGAATGGGTTAGAGGTGTGGAGCACCAGCTGAGCCCACCTGACCCTGGAGTCGCTTGCAGGCAAGCTAGGAATGGGGGGCAGGGTTAAGGGTAGCAGGGTTGTAAGCGGAATGGATATTATGTCAGTCTGGGAGCATGAGGGATGCCAACTATATGTGCAGCAGTGGTGCATGAGCTGCCTGACAGGGCAAGCCTATCTTTCCCTGGAGTGGCAGGTGGGCAAGCAGCCTGTTGAGGTGCCAGGTGACTGGCAGAGGTCACCTGGTTCTACAGCAGCAAGTGGAGCAGCTGGGCAGGTGTGCTGGGGTCTTGGGAAGAGTGGGCATAGCCCTGGAATAGTGGGAGGCCTAGAGGTATAGGGGTCATCAGACTGGTCCATTTGGCTCTGGAACAGGTGGCAAGCAGGCAAAGGAGCAGGGGCACCATCCAAGCTGGCCAGGTCCTGGAGTGGCCATCCTGGGGTGTGTTAGAAGTGTCAGAGAGGTGGAAAGCACTGCATGATTCTACCTGCTCTTGAGATACCTGTGGCAAGGAGGGTCAGGTGGGCTAGAGATAAGGTATCTCTCTCCAAGCAAGCCTGTCCCTGCAACAGGGGACAAGGCAGGAATGCTAGGGGAAGTGTAGGTGCTGGGTGAGGGGGTCTGGTGTTGGAAAGCAGGCAGAGTGTGGTGCATGAAGGCTGGGGTCCATGTACTCTGGCCCAGGAGGCCTGGCTCCATCCTGGACAAGAGGTCATTGTGTCGGGTGGGGTGCGGGTACAGGGGAGGCAGAGACCAGCCCAGGCTCCTAAGCATGGCAGTGGCTGGTGGGCAAGAGGCTGTCTGAAGAACCAGGTGGCCGAACTGGCTTGGCCATAAAGCTGTTGACTGGGTGGGTGTGTTACAGGCTCGTTGGGGATGAAGGTGGGGGGTGGGTGCAGCCTAACAGCCTGGGCCTGGATCCAGCACCAACACGCATGCAGGGTGTACCTGCTGTGGGGCAGATTGCTGTGGCAAAGACGACCTAGAAATAGAGCAGCCTGCGGGGTGATGGGGTAGGCTGAGAAGTGGCTCAGGGGATGCCGGCAGAGCTGTCTTTGAGCAAGCAAGGGCTGCTGTGAACAAGTAAGGCACTGACTGAGACTACTGGCCCTGGTGCAGTGGGCTTGCTGGAAGTCTAGAGACTCACTGTGGGCCAGCATAGCCCAGCTGGGCCTAAAAGGGTTGGCATGTAGGTGAGGGTTGCTGGGGTCGCCAGCAGAACCTCAAGGGCCTGGAGTGACATGCAGGACAGATTGGCTACAGATGCAACTAGCAGCGGATCAGCCATGAAGTGAACAAACTAGAAATCAAAGCACCAGGACATGACAGAGAATGAGCTCTGGGAAGCAGCTTGCCCACATGTCACAGGGAGACCCACATTCAGCAGCTTTCCCACATTGCCAGGCTTTTGCCCCCATTAAGAAGCTATCTAAGAGGCCCATGTCAGTATTCCAGTAGCTAAAATCCTCCCATTGCATGGGCCAGGATACAATCTAGGTGCTGTTTTTTTTTTTTTTTAAAGATTTATTTTTATTATTTTTTCATTGGAAAGGCGGATATACAGAGAGGAGAGAGAGAGGAAGATCTTCCGTCCGATGATTCACTCCCCAGGTGAGCGCAACGGGCCGATACTATGCCGATCCGAAGCCCGGAGCCTCTTCCGGGTGGGTGCAGGTTCCCAAAGCATTGGGCCGGTGTGGTTTTAATCACGACGACGACCCTGCTTTCCATTCAACTACCTACTTCTGGCCTGGCAAAGCAGTGAAGGACACCTGAAAACCTTGGGAACCTGCATCCATGTCGGAGACCCAGAAGAGGATCTAGGCTCCGAGCTTTAGATCGGTGCAGCTCAGGCCTTTGCAGTCACATGGCGACTGAATCAATGAACAGAAGATCTTCCTCTCTGTCTCTCCTCTCTGTGTATCTGCTTTCCAAATAAAAATAAAATGAAATTTTAAAAAGGACACTTCTCCCAGACATTGAGCACAAGTGACACTAACTTTTTATTAAACAAGTCAAATACACTCACAACTTTTTGTACCCTTTAGCCACCAGAATTAGACCACTGCAAACATTCCCTAAAATAACTTATGAAAACAGTCACAAACACACTCACAAACTGATAAGTGCTCTAGGCCACCAAAATTTTACCTTCACAAAGATTCATTGTTGGTGCAAATTAGCCTCAGAATAAACCAACTTGTGGATGCAAAATGAAACCGCTGTGTATACAAAGCTCACGACCCTAGGATGTACCTGGGCCTTTGCCAAGGTTTTACTCCCTAGGTAGCCAAGGCTGAGAGAACCTGGAGTGCATCAATCATTTCTTTAGATGATATGAATATGTCACCAAGGAATGGAGCTCTGGATGGGTAAAGAAAATATTAATGCTCCAAAGGGTTAGCTATATAAACTGGATGAAACACCAAGAATGCCCTCAGGTTTTAGGGCATCAGCTGCCACTCTGAATGGTAAATCCCACCCAATCTACTGCTATCTTTCAGGGGAATGAGTGAGAAAGAGGATAAGACAGACACACTTGTTTGTTACAAGTGTTTTGAAACTCAGACAAACAAAAAGAGTGTAGTGAGGACCATGAAAATGTATGAATGGGGGAACAAATGTTGAAGAATGTCTAACAGATAATTTAGTCTTTTTCCTATTCACAGGCAGACTTTTTCATCCACTCTCTCACTTCCCATATGCCTGCAACAGCCACAAGACCAAAAATAAGTCAAATAATTTGCACACTGGTACCCAAGCCACTGTCTGCTGCCTCCCAGCCTGGGCAGTAGCTGCACACTGCATTTGCACAGAAAGGAAACCCAGGCATTCTGATGGAGACACAGGAGTCCCAATGTCATCTGAACCACTGTCACACACACCCACACAGGGCAGTGATGCCTTCCTGTGCTGTGTCAGGTGGCCATTCACTGCTTTTCTCCCACACCTACTGTTCACAGCAAACAGTTCTTCTAAAGAGCTAATGCTTATTTTGTGACACAGAAAAAAAGAAAGAAAGAAAAAAACGGCATTGTGAATAGTATCTTGGAGGAAATAGTGACTCCTGTTGTGATTTTTCAGGGCAGAGAGCAGCACTTGGCATTGAGGCAAGAGTTCTGGACATTCAGAGATTTATTCCCTGCCTTAATGCTCTCTGCTGAACCTGACTTATTCCCTCTACAACTCATGGGGACATTTAATCCCAATTGAAAAACTTAAGGGAATGGGTGACAACATACCAGAAGCCATCAGGATAAATCAGTAGTGCTGCCTTCACAGCTCCTTCCTCAGGTTCTTCTAGAGAAGCCCCTTTGCGTGAGTCCCCGTGCACTCCCTTGGCTTGTCTACAAGGTCGCTGTGCCACCCCAGGCCTCTGCCAAGCACAACGCCAGCACCACATGCTGCCCCTCAACCTTGCAGCAAAACTCTGAGCAAAACAAGGCTGTTTGTTCTAACTGCTGGAGTCTGTGCTGGTCTGGTGTGAGCAACAAGAAAACTGCCCCAGACCCTTAGGAGGAGCTTCACTGAGGACTGAGCTGGGGGCTGGAGACGCTGTTTCTGAACTCAAAATCAGGACCAAATTAAAAACAAAATGTATTATATTAGGGGAATAAAAGGAAAAATGAAGGAAGGCAGAAAGCAAAAACGAAAAGAGAAAGACCGAGAGAGAAAGAAGAGAAAGAGAAAGAAGAAAGAAAAGAAAGAAAGAAAGAGGAAACAGAAAGAAAGAAATATAAGGAAAGGCATAGCAAAGAGAAAAGAACAAAAAAGGAAATCCTGCCCAACATGAAGGTCGAACTGTCCCTGGGCACTCCCCCTCCTCACTGCACAATGGGTTCCACTGTGAGTCCTAGTGTTCAAGGTCAGTGCTGCAGAGTGAGGACCCCAAGGTCCCCCTCCTGGCCCCCGCCCGCCCCGCGGCCTCAGGAGATGCTCTCACACACTCACCCTTCCCAGCTTCTCACCAGTCGGGTGTCCTGCACAGGCTCCTGCGGGGAGGGAGCTCACAGGGCAGCACTGGCTCAGCCACCTGCGCCTCTCCACCAGCACAACCAGCAACGCGGCTATGGCGGCGCCCACAACAACCTCCTGCCTGCTGCCACAGGGCTTCCTGGGCGCGCCTGATTGGACCTCTCCCACACACTATGAGCACATCACAATGCGCAGCCAATCAGAATCACAAAGGGCAGAGGGGCAGTCAGGTAGGATTCTGGAGGGAGGGGGAGTGAGGGGCGGGGCTTCACCTCAGGCAGGAAGTGGCCTCCTCTCTTGCAGCTTGAGCCTTCCAACAGCAGGGGCCGCTGTCGCCTCTCACATCAGTCCACCTCCTGGCCTCTCCTTCCCTCTCTGCTTCATGTTCAAGCCTGGATACTGATAAATACAAGTGCAGATACACCTCACTGAATGCTCATCACATTCTGGAACTTTCTTATTTATATAGGCATTTTTTTTTTCATTAGTTGACTTGAATTTTTCAAATTCAAAACTGATTGCCTGGCGGGACTGCATAGTGGTTAAGGTCTAAGCCTTGCATGCACGAGGCTCACATATGTGTTCTGGTTCTAGCCCCGTTGTATCTGCTTCCCACTCATCTCCCGGCTTGTGGCCTGGGAAAGCAGTCGAGGACGGCTCAAAGCCTTGGAAATCTGCACCTGTGTGAGAGACTCAGAAGAGGCTCCTGGCTTTGGATTGGCTCAGCTCCAGTTATTGCGGCCACTTATGGAGTGAATCATTGGACAGAAGATCTTCCTCTCTGTCTTTCCTCTTTGTATATCCACCTTTCCAATAAAAATGAAGAAATCTTTAAAAAAAAATGCAGAACTGAAGAATATTGGAAAATATAATGTCTTCGATCTCTTTTCTACTACTTATGTTCATTTCCTGCTTTGTATTTTTTTCTCATACTGTTTCAGGTCTTTTTTTTAGATTTATTTGTTTTTATTATAAAGTCAGATATACAGAGAGGAGGAGAGACAGAGAGAAGATCTTCTGTCTAATGATTCACTCCCCAAGTGACCACAACGGCATGAGCTGCTCCGATCCGGAACTGGGGCAGGAACCTCTTCCATGTCTCCACATGGG
>NW_024465224.1:0-19997 GCF_017591425.1 Ochotona curzoniae
GCGGATTTCTCTCTGACCACCTTGATGCAGTCTCACCCCCTGTTTGCATGGACACTCAACCACCCCACTAAGAATTCTGCAATCTATTAGGCATAGTTTGCCCCTGTGAGATGGCTTTTACAACCAACATGAGCTTAAAAGTTAATGTTACTGATAATGTCTTGGTGAGTGGGCCTTTAACTGCGCACAGGAGTACAATTAAGCCCATGCTGTTTCCAGACACCTTATTGTGTGCTTACCCATTGCTCTGAGACCTGGCCCAAATATTTAGCATACTTTCTGGGAAATGGCCTGATAAGAGTTTCACAAACTAATGGAAGTGATGGGAGTATGGGTTGAAATTGCTATGACAAAAAATATAGCTATCCTGTTACTGGGATCCTAAAAGCTATCCTGTTACTGGGACCCTAAAGGTTATCCTGTTATAATTACTGTGACCCCAAAAGGCCATCCTGCTATAGCAAAAATATAGTTACTGTGACCCTAAAGGCTATCCTGCTATGGCAAAATATAGCTACTGTGACCTTAAAGGTTAGCCTGTCCTTGCAACTCTCAACTCTTTAGAACATAGTAAATGTAGTTGCTTTGGCTGCCTTCATAATTTTTTAACTAGAAGAAAATATAGGGTGACTTTACTAACATCATGTATACTTTTGATTATTGTTTGATCATTTATGAGGTTGTAGAGCCTACAATTGTAGAGGGATTTAATGTTTGAAACTTTTGTCTTAGATTTTTATATTTTTTCTCCTTTAATGTATTTCTCTCATTAAGTGATGGATAAGTTATAGAATAAGAATTGTAGTAGGAATGTATTACTGAATAAGATGTGTTGTCTACTGAGAAAATGTTGGCTGCAACATCAGAATGGATAATGCCCTGTCTTAAGGTGAAACTATCTGTAGAGTTATCTTTGGAAACATTTACTTGCCCATTGTAGAGCAGAAACCTAAATGGAGTAAACATGGCTCATTGCTAATTGCAGTTCCTTCCGTCGTTGTAACTCTTGCTTAGTTAGCAAACTGTGTGGGCCTGCAGACCTAATGACCCTTTGGTGCCAATACCCTAATCCCCATAAACCAAGTTCTCAGCCTTTTCCCATGCATAATTCAAGGTAGGGGTCTGGTTGTCACAGACAGCACCAAGGATGGGACCCAGACTTGAGGGAAGTAAGTAGGGGCTGGCAAGCCGAGATAAGCAAAGAATGTGGGGTTCTCCCTCACTGCGCCTCTCAAGCAGTTGTAAATTGTGCCCCCCTTGAAGCTATGTCAAAATGCCCTAAAAAAGACTGTGTACTGCTTCTGTATAAATAAAGCGGACAGCTTTCTCGCGTGGTCCACAATGATGTTGGAATTGTAGTGGTCCGTCTCTTCTTTCTACGCCTACTTCACGCACCCTTCCCGAGCTCCGAACTCAGCTGGAGCTGGACTCCGGCAAGTGGCGCCTAACGTGAGGGCTCGACGAAGGTAAGTCTTTTCTCTCTCTTGCTCTTTGCGGCGTGAATAGGACTTCACCCAGGGTGCTGCAGGCCCCCTGACAGAAGGTCAGGTTAGGAGGGGTGAATAGTCAGAACATTTTTTGAGAAGTTTTGTACCCTCTGTTACTATAAAATTAAAATGGGACAGAGTGCATCTAGCGACAGAAGCTTGTATGCTGATATTATTAAGCATACTTTACAAAAGAGAGGCATCAAGGTTAGTAAAAAAGAGCTTTCAGCATTTTTGCAGTTTATAAGGACAATTAGTCCTTGGTTCCCAGAGGAAGGAACTTTAGATTTACAAACCTGGGATCAAGTAGGAAATGACATCAAGAAGTGGTATCAGAGCCATGGGGGAGCTGACATGCCTTCCTCAACCTATGCTATTTGGACAGTATTGAGACAAACACTGGATACGGGGAAAGATGCTTATGCCCCGTCCTCCCCGACTGCTCCACCCATGGAACACACTCCCTTGATTAATCATAAAAAGGGACGCTCAGGTTCCATTTACGGCTCTATGGAAAATGTCCATCGTGAAGATAAGACAAATTATTGTAAAAATGACCAGGAAGGCTTAATAGATGTGGAAGAGGATCTTTTTAAAACCAGAAATATTTCGATCAGGAGTTAAGGATTGTGAAAAGGTGCGGACAGTTGAATTACATGATGGGTGGTCTCCTGCTGTTGATGATAAGCCTCCTAAGTATTCGGTTAAGCAGTGTGAGCCCCTTCCAGCTAGACCAGATCCAGCAAAGGTTGGCTTTAGAGGAGCAATACAGCAAGCGCATAAGGAAGGAGATTTTTTCTGCTTTCCTGTTGTCTATGAATGGGATGAACCTGAATGGGAACCGTTGCCTTATAAGCTTATTAAAGAACTAAAGCATGCTGTCTCTGACTACGGGCCAAACTCCCCATACACTATGACAATGGTGGAGGGACTAGCAGCAAAGTGGATGACTCCATACGATTGGTTTTCAGGTTGCTAAGGCTTGCCTCACAGGAGGAAGCTTCCTTTTGTGGAAGATGGAATATGAGGAATTAGCTAAAGCAGAAGTGAAGTCTCAGGGAACTGTGAGGCGTGGCAAGTCTCTTACCTTAGACATGCTTTTAGGACAGGGCACTCATCTTGGTGTTGCAGAGCAACTTACTCTGCCTAAGGAGACATTACAGCTTGTCTCCTCCCTGGCAATAGGAGCATGGAAACGCCTGCCGTCTCCAGATCAAAAGTCTTCAGGTTTTGTAAATGTTAAGCAGAAGCCTGAAGAGCCTTTTGAAGATTTTGTAGCTCGACTTACTGAAGCAGTGAGCAGGACAGTAATTGACAATACAGCTACAGACCTCATAGTTAAACAGCTAGCTTTTGAGAATGCTACTCCAACTTGCCAGACTTTAATTCAGCCAGTGAGAAGGACAGGAGATTTGTCAGACTATGTTAGAGCTTGTGCTGAGGTTACTCCAACTTACATGCAAGGGTTAACTATCGCTGCAGCTCTTCAGGGTCAAACTGCTACTCACGTTTTAAAGAACATGAGAAGTAATCAAGGAAGTCAAAAAAGAAACAATTGTTATTCTTGTGGCGGAGTTGGACATTTTAGCCACAGCTGTCCTACCAGAAATTTGTCTCAGAATTCTAGACAGGAAAAAACTTATGTGGACAATCCTAAACCTAATATAATTCCTCCTCACACTGTCTGTCCACGATGTGAGAAAGGATTTCATTGGCAGAAGGATTGTCGATCTAAACTTCACAAGAATGGGACTGTTTTATTGCCTCAGAGCCAATTTATTTGAGTAATCAGCCCGTCCAAACTCAAATGCAGGGAAACGGGAGGCGGGCCCAGTCCCGGGCCCCCCAAATAATGGGGACACTACAGGCTTCTTTCAACCCTTTCCTGCAGCCAAGCGGGTCTCAGACCTCCAGCGTGCCACCCCAGGCAGCGCAGGACTGGACCTCAGCTCCTCCACCTCAGCAATATTAACCCCTGACTCGCCAGTTGTTTGCCTGGCCACCGGAGTTTTTGGACCTTTGCCAGTAGGAACTATGGGACTTATTTTAGGAAGAAGCTCCACCTCTCTACAAGGAATCCAAGTTATTCCTGGGGTGGTGGATGCTGACTATTCTGGTGAAATTCAGGTTATGATAGAGCCACCAACAAAAACTATTGTCATCCACCCTGGTCAAAGAATTGCTCAGCTAATTATTATGCCTTATTTCAACATGGGCAGCTCAGCTTCCCAGCACCCTCGAGGCAAAAATGCATTCGGCTCCAGTAATGCAGCTTTTTGGGTTCAGGAAATTCAGACTCAGCGACCTACTAAAGTATTAGAAATTCAAGGGAGAAAGTTTCTTTGGACTGATGGACACAGGAGCTGATGTGTCTTGCATAGCTGGGAAAGATTGGCCTTCTTCTTGGCCTACTCAGATGACTCCTTCACATCTTGTGGGGCTTGGTCATGCCTCTAATGTAGCTAAAAGTTCCCAGGTCCTGCCTTGGTCAGATGGGGAGCAGCAAGGAACTTTTGTTCCTTACGTCGTGCCGTCTCTCCCCATCTCCTTGTGGGGAAGGGATGTCATGGCACAAATGGGCCTTTTACTTGTGAGTCCTAATGAGCTTGTAACCTCACAAATGCTACGGATGGGTTTCCATCCTGACAGAGGCTTGGGTAAGTCTCTGCAGGGAAGGACATGTCCTGTCTCCATCCGACCAAAGCAAGACAAAGCAGGCTTAGGATATCAGGATTTTTGATTGGGGCCACTGTCCAAACAACAGCAGACCCTATAATATGGACCTCCTCTACGCCTGTGTGGGTAGAGCAGTGGCCCCTAACCACAGAAAAATTACAGGCAGCATCTCAATTAATTAATGAACAACTTTTGTTAGGACATTTAGAACCTTCTACTAGTCCTTGGAATACTCCAATTTTTGTCATTAAGAAAAAATCAGGAAAATGGAGATTACTTCAGGATTTAAGGAAAGTTAATGCTCTTATGGAGCCCATGGGAGCTCTTCAGCCAGGACTGCCCTCCCTGTTGCTGTTCCGAGGGGAGATAATATCATTGTTGTAGATTTACAAGACTGTTTTTTTACCATTCCTCTGCACCCAAATGATAGGCCTAAATTTGCTTTTAGCCTGCCTTCCACTAATTTAAAACGACCTTTTCAACGGTTTCAATGGAAAGTTTTGCCCCAAGGTATGAAAAACAGTCCTACCTTGTGTCAAAAATTTGTGGACTTAGCCTTACAGGAGTTTAGGAAAAAATTTCCAACAATTTATGTTATTCACTATATGGATGATATATTAATTTCTCACAGGGACAGAGCTTTTCTACAAACAGCCCTTGCTCAATAGTTGAAGTCTTGACTAATCATGGCTTGATAGTAGCTCCTGAAAAAATTCAAGTACAACCTCCTTATAATTTTTTAGGACGGCAAATACATTCTGATTTCGTTTCACCCCAGACTTTACAGCTCAGAATGGATAATCTAACAACTCTTAATGACTTCCAAAAACTTTTGGGAGATATAAATTGGTTACGTCCCTATTTAAAATTAACTACTGCTGACCTACAGCCTTTGTTTAATATATTAAGAGGAGACTCTAACCCACGGTCTCCACGACTACTGACAGATGAGGCAAGAAAGGCATTACAGTTGTTTGAGTCTAAATTATCTCAAAACAGAGTTCTTAGGATTGACTATAACCTCCCCTGGCAGTTAATTATTCTACCCACTGTTCATACCCCAACTGGATGCTTGTGGCAACAAGGGCCTTTAGAATGGCTACACCTCCCTTCGATGCATAGAAAGGTTATTACTCCTTACTGTGTTTTGATTTCTACCTTAATTACAAAAGGACGTCATAGGAGTAAGGAACTGTTTGTAAAGATGTAGATGAAATAATTATTCCCTATAGTTCTGAGCAGCTTACTTACTTAATATCAGAGGATGAGACATGGCAAATTGCTCTCTTAACCTTTGTGGGTAAAATCTCACATCACTTACCCAAAAGCCCCCTTTTACATTTATTAAAGTCCATCCTGTTATATTTCAAAAGACTTGTTCCTCAACTCCTGTGCCTCAACCTGCTTCCTTAGTCTTTACAGATGGATCATCTAATGGAATGGCTTCTTTAATTATAGATTCTCAAAAAAATTTCCTTTAAGACAGAGGAGAAATCAGCCCAGAGAGTGGAAATCTGTGCTGTTATTGAGGCATTTAAACGTTTAAAGGATGTTGCTTTTAACCTTTATACAGATTCATCTTATATTGCCACTCTTTTCCCACATATAGAGACTACTCCTTTAACTGGCAGCCACACTGCTATCATTGCCTTGCTTACCCAGCTGCAGGATCTAATTTATCTTAGGAACTTGCCCTTTTTTGTCGGGACATGTGAGAGCACATTCTAATCTGCCCGGACCGATGCACGAGAGCAATGCACTCGCTGACTCTCTAACTAAGATTGTGGGTACAGTTCAGACTGCAAGAGAGAATCATGCTCTTCACCATCAAAATGCTACTGCACTTCGGTTCCAGTTTCATCTCCCCCGCGAGGCGGCTCGAGCTATTGTGCGAGAATGTGCAGTCTGTCCTCAGGTGCATTCTGCCCCTAAGATGGGAGTTAACCCTAGAGGTTTGAGGCCTAATGATTTATGGCAAATGGATGTAACCCACATTGCCAGCTTTGGACGAGTGGCATATGTGCATGTTGTTGTTGATACCTTTTCACATGTAATTTGGGCTACGGCTCGAACTGGAGAAGCAATTAAAGATGTCACACAACATTTATGTGCTTGCTTTGCAGTACTTGGTTGTCCTAAAGCTATAAAGACAGACAATGCTCCAGCATATACTTCTAAGGCATTTCAATCATTCTGTTCTATGTTCTCTATTTCTCATTCCACTGGAATTCCTTATAACCCCCAAGGCCAAGCTATAGTTGAGCGTTCTAACCAGATTTTAAAAACTCAAATATCCAAATTACAGCAGAGTGAATTCAAACATTCATCACCTCAATATATTTTAAATCATGCCTTATTTGTGCTTAACCATCTTAATTTGGATCAGAATGGTGAGAGCTCATTCTCGAGACATTGTTCTCATATTGGATCCTCCCCTAAGCCTCTGGTAAAATGGAAAGATGTCCTCACGGGTCAATGGAAAGGTCCTGACTTCCTTCTAACTTCCGGAAGAGGCTATGCTTGTGTTTTCCCACAGGACTCAGACTCGCCAATTTGGATTCCAGATCGACTAATTAGACATCATGTCCAACCTTCCTCAACTCCCGGGGCATCCTCCTCGACCACAATCAAGGCTTCGGTCCCGCAAGAGACGTCAGCAACCGTCCCTCCTGCCAATAGCTCCACCTCAGATGCCTGCGAAATGCCTGCCTGAGTCATCATCTCCTGAGAACATTGCCACTGAAGAGCCTGATTTGTCAGCCACTGAAGAATTCCTGCCAACCCTCATGTCTGGTTTACAGCTTCAACCTCCCCTTATCTCACATCCACGAGCAGCCTCTACGCGCCGAGTCTCTCCTCCTACTTGGGGCCAGATCAAAGCCCTAACCTCTTCAGGCCCAACAGCTGGTGATTTCTCAGCAGCGCCCTTGTACTGCTGATAATTTATTTGTTGCCATGCTTGCCATCCTTACAATTCAGGTGGGTTTCCTACCCATGACCACTGCCCAGCAATATTGGGCCTATATTCCTGACCCTCCTTTACTCCATCCAACCACATGGAATTATCAGGAGATTAAGGTATTTACTTCTGACTCCTCCCTTATGGGAGGCAGTCAGGACTCCTTTGTTAATTACAAGATTTCCCAACCCTTTGATTACCATGGGCATGCAGATGCTTTACCTATTTGCTTTTCATCTCCAGGTGTCCTTCCTATCCCTGGCTGTGTTACTTTAACTCGTCGATTTTATCGTTACAGACTCCCCTAACCCTAATCAACCGCCAAAACCCTCAGGTCACTTAGGTTCCTGGCAACAAAAACAACTACTTTGGCTTCTTAGTTTTGCTTCCATTACAGATTCTCCGAGACCTAAAGGTGCTAAAGCTCACCCTTCTGTTTCTGCCCCTTCAACTATTGCAGCTTGTCAACCTCCTGCCAACCTTCCTCATGCCTGGGACCATATTAATCCTTACACAGGATACCCAACCTGGTATCAATGTGTATTTCCTGACAAAACTGTTTCTTTTCAGGTACCTAATGACACCAACCTCGTATATGAATGGTCCACCTCCACTCCTCATGATAACTTCCTTCCATATTTTAATTTTTTGGCAAACCATTTTAATTGGTCTAATAACTTTATTCCAGCCTCCACAGTCCTCAAACACTGGTATAACTCTGGATGGGTAACTCCTATTTTTTCACTTCTTCCCTCTAACAACTCTATTCCTCAGCCTCATCTTTATAAATTATTTGCAGCAACAGATTCAGTCATTTTCGTCGACGCCCCTTTAAATCACCAGTTTCCAAAAATGTGCGTGCTTGCCTTCCCTCCCCTTTCCTTATCCTCAAAGAAGGACCCTTAGGTTCCCTCTCCATTACCCAAAATGGCTCTATATACACTGTAATTTGTACTAAGTGTATTGTTACTAATTGTCTTAATTCTTCCCTGACACCTGGTACTTTTGTCATCTTAAGAAGGCCCTCATATGTGATGTTACCTGTGAATTTGACTGAGCCATGGTATGATGATGCCGCTCTTTATGCATTGGAATCAATTTCTACAGCTTTATCACGTCCTAAACGCTTTGTGGTTTCCTTATTTTTAGGCCTCACCGCCTTTATTACCCTTATTGGATCTCTTGCAGCTTCAGCGACCGCCCTGACACAACAAGTTCATACAGCTCATCATGTTATACTCTTTCTCGTAATGTTAGCCTTGCCTTATTTACCCAGGAAAGTATTGATAAAGATTTAGAGGCTAAAATTAATGCATTAGAAGAAGCAGTGATTTATATTGGCAATGAAATTCAACACTTAAAAACCAGATTTGGTGCCACTTGTCACAGTATTCATAAATGGATCTGTGTCACTCCTCTCCCTTATAATGACTCACATGTTTCTTGGAATGATGTTAAAACTCATCTCCAAGGTGTATGGAACGGTACTTCTACTACTCTTAGCATCCAGGAATTACATGCCCAGATTTCTGCCATCTCCCACTCTCGACTTCAGACCATTTCCGCGGGAGGCATTGCTAATCAATTTTTACAATCTCTTTCATCTTTCATTTCTGGTAAAACCTTTTCTACATTTTTTACTAATTTGGGAATCACGCTAATTGTTCTCCTTCTTGTGTTGTTTCTTGGCCCAGTCATCTTCCGACGTTTGAGCTCCATGATTCAAGCCACTCGCAGAGAACTGCGCATCCTTCAACTTAATAATAAAAAAGGGGGAAATCCTGGTGTCCGTGCAGTAGGTGTTAATGACACGAAGGTGTGAAGAGAACAGCTCCCCTGCTTGGCAGGGCCTGGGGGAGATTACAGCTGTTTGGCAGGGCCCGGCGGATTTCTCTCTGACCACCTTGATGCAGTCTCACCCCCTGTTTGCATGGACACTCAACCACCCCACTAAGAATTCTGCAATCTATTAGGCATAGTTTGCCCCTGTGAGATGGCTTTTACAACCAACATGAGCTTAAAAGTTAATGTTACTGATAATGTCTTGGTGAGTGGGCCTTTAACTGCGCACAGGAGTACAATTAAGCCCATGCTGTTTCCAGACACCTTATTGTGTGCTTACCCATTGCTCTGAGACCTGGCCCAAATATTTAGCATACTTTCTGGGAAATGGCCTGATAAGAGTTTCACAAACTAATGGAAGTGATGGGAGTATGGGTTGAAATTGCTATGACAAAAAATATAGCTATCCTGTTACTGGGATCCTAAAAGCTATCCTGTTACTGGGACCCTAAAGGTTATCCTGTTATAATTACTGTGACCCCAAAAGGCCATCCTGCTATAGCAAAAATATAGTTACTGTGACCCTAAAGGCTATCCTGCTATGGCAAAATATAGCTACTGTGACCTTAAAGGTTAGCCTGTCCTTGCAACTCTCAACTCTTTAGAACATAGTAAATGTAGTTGCTTTGGCTGCCTTCATAATTTTTTAACTAGAGAAAATATAGGGTGACTTTACTAACATCATGTATACTTTTGATTATTGTTTGATCATTTATGAGGTTGTAGAGCCTACAATTGTAGAGGGATTTAATGTTTGAAACTTTGTCTTAGATTTTTATATTTTTTCTCTTTTAATGTATTTCTCTCATTAAGTGATGGATAAGTTATAGAATAAGAATTGTAGTAGGAATGTATTACTGAATAAGATGTGTTGTCTACTGAGAAAATGTTGGCTGCAACATCAGAATGGATAATGCCCTGTCTTAAGGTGAAACTATCTGTAGAGTTATCTTTGGAAACATTTACTTGCCCATTGTAGAGCAGAAACCTAAATGGAGTAAACATGGCTCATTGCTAATTGCAGTTCCTTCCGTCGTTGTAACTCTTGCTTAGTTAGCAAACTGTGTGGGCCTGCAGACCTAATGACCTTTGGTGCCAATACCCTAATCCCCATAAACCAAGTTCTCAGCCCTTTTCCCATGCATAATTCAAGGTAGGGGTCTGGTTGTCACAGACAGCACCAAGGATGGGACCCAGACTTGAGGGAAGTAAGTAGGGGCTGGCAAGCCGAGATAAGCAAAGAATGTGGGGTTCTCCCTCACTCGCCTCTCAAGCAGTTGTAAATTGTGCCCCCCTTGAAGCTATGTCAAAATGCCCTAAAAAAGACTGTGTACTGCTTCTGTATAAATAAAGCGGACAGCTTTCTCGCGTGGTCCACAATGATGTTGGAATTGTAGTGGTCCGTCTCTTCTTTCTACGCCTACTTCACGCACCCTTCCCGAGCTCCGAACTCAGCTGGAGCTGGACTCCGGCAACCCATCAATTGCACTCCTGGGAATATATCCGAAGAACCTGATACAGGAGAAAGCAACATGTATTCATTGCAGCACAATCAACAATTGTAAAAACTTGGAAATGGCCTAGATGCCCAACGACACAGGACTGGATAACAAACTGTGGTCCATCTAGTCTAGGGAGTTCTACTCAGCTATTAAAAAGAATGAAATACAGGGCACAGCGGTGTGGCCTAACAGCTAAAGTCCTCGCCTTGAATGTGCCGGGATCCCATATGGGCACTGGTTCTAATCCCGGTAGCTCCACTTCCCATCCAGCTCCCTGCTTGTGGCCTGGGAAAGCAGTCTGGGACGGCCCAAAACCTTGGGACTCTGCACCCGTGTGGGAGACCTGGAAGAGGTTCCTGGTTCCCGGCTTCGGATTGGCGTAGTACCGGCTGTTGCGCTCACTTGGGGAATGAGCCATCGGATGGAAGATCTTCCTCTCTGTCTCTCCTCCTCTCTGTATATCTGACTTTGTAATAAAATAAAAATAAACCTTAAAAAAACAAAAAAGAATATGCAAAACAAAAGGAGTTCCAAACAAAAGTACAGAAACAGTTGATGGCTTCTGTCGATAAGCTTAATACTTCCTCCCTTATCCCATATGACCCTCAGTCTATAAAGTCTGATGCCACTAATAAACTTCCACGCGTGCACCAAGTCCATCGCTGCAAGACAGCGACAGGTGTGCATCTTTCTCAACTATGTAAACATCATCAAAAATAAAATGAATTCATTTTTTTTAAATGACCTGGGGCTTGACATTGTGGCTGTGAAACCAGCATTCCACATGGGAGTCCCCAGTTGAGACTTAATTACCTCATTTCCAATCCAGCTCCCTACACATGGGCAATTGGGAAGGCAGCAAGAGATGGCCCAAGTGTTTGGACCCCTGCCACCCACTAGGGAGACCCAGATGGAATGCCAAGGCACCTGGTTTCAGGCAAGTCCAGACCTGGTTGTTGTGGATTTGGGGAACGAACCAGTAGATGGAAAATCTGCCCATCTCTCTGTCACTGTCTTTCAAATAAATAATTGCCTTTAAGAAAAGAGAGAGAGAGAGAAAGAGAGAGAACACAAAAACTCAGTTCCAACCAGGAGGATTTCAAAAGTCCTCTCTGTGAGCAGGCAAGAAAAAAGCAAATTAAGCCATGCAGGTCTTGAGTCTAAATCGGGCTGCCAGCAGGAGCACAGCTACTGTGGCAGAGACAAAAATATCTGTGTCCAGTGGCAAGAAAGGTTGCATTCCTTTCCCAGCCAGACCAGGCCAGGGGGCCGAGGGCTGTGTCCCCGACCTGGCTCTTAGCAGAGCGTGCCACCCTGCCTCGGGCACCACAGCTGTGCCCAGGTTAAGGGAATAGTGGGGTCTATGCCAGAAGGCCTGGTGGGTCTCCAGGTCCCAGGACCGGGCAGTCAGTCCCTTCCCTGAAAGGAAGACCTCCACCTTGAGGGGGAGGAAGCTGATCCCCCAGGAGAGGGAGGGACTGTCAGGCAAAAGCAGCATGGGGTATCTTTTCTTTAGAGCTTTGTGGTTTGCTCAGGGTTCCTGGTGTAATGGCTCAATGACTAAATCTCCACCTTGCAAGCTCCAGGATCTCATATGCCTAACGGTTTGTGTTTTGATGTTCCTCTTTCCACCCAGCTCTCTGCTCGTGGCCTGGGAAAGCAGTGGAGGGTGGCCTGTAAAGCTTCCCTACTGTTGTGCCAGGGAAAAACAGCAGAAAATGGTCTAAGTCCTTGGACCCCTGCTCCCACAGGGGAGACCCAGAGGAAGCTCCTGGCTCCTGGCTGGCCCAAATCTGCTAGTTGACTGTTTAGGGAATAAAGTAGTGGATGGAAGAGCTGTCTCTGGCTCGCTCGCTCTCTCATTCTCTCATTCTCCCTGTTTTTCGTTCCATCTTTCCTTGCCACTATGCCTTTCAAATAAATAAATCTGTTAGTGAGTGTGAGGTTTTCCATCTTAGAATGTTTCTGCTAACTCCTCAGAGGGCTCTTGGGAAGGCTCTGGACGACCTCAGCACGACCTTCCCCTGAGAGCCAGGCCCTGCAGCCTGAGGAGCTGGGAGGTGGAGATGGGGCAAGCTCTGCACTGCCAGGTGGCACGATGGCACGCTTGGCGGTGGCTCTCAGCGGTACTGGGACAAAGCCCAGCACTTGCAAGGATTCCAGCAAGAGCTGAAGGGCCAGCTCCCAGCAGAGTCCCTGGCACACGAGGACACCTTCTCCCCTCAGCTGGACCTCCAAGCCATGGCTGTGCCTGCACTGGCCTGGGGGTCAGCCGTGCGTTTCCCAGATGCCCTTGCCGCCCGAGGTCCTTGCCAACTCTGTGAGCTGGAAGTACGGAACTGCCTGGTCTTAGCTGCTGGGGCACCCCTGAGAGTACAGCATGCAGAAGTCTCTAGCTCTTCACGGCCTGGCATGCTGGACACTGGGCATCAGCGGAGACCCCAGTGCCAGCACAGGCGGCCTGACCTCCAGCACCCGGGCTCTGGCGATACTGCCTCTTCCCGTTGTTCTCCAGACCTGGGTCGGCAGCTACTTCCTGCAGGTGCTCACCTGGGGAGTGGAATGAGGTGTCACCTCCATGTCCACCTCGCTCGAATACCTGTGTGATGGATGCCGGAGTGATCCCCCTGGGCGAGAAGCGGGGAATGCGGTTTCCGTTTGCTGGGCCAGCGGAGACTGTACCTCCCAGCGCCAGGATGAGGCTTCAGCCGTCACACTGGGAATGTTTCTCACACGTTGCACACACTCACTGCTTCCTGCTCAGTGGGTCCGCTTAGCAAGAAGCAGCCAGCAGGATGGGCGTGGTGGCCTGTGGCTGTCAGGACTGAGTGCCCCCAGAGAGGACAGCCCGGAGGCCACACCGGGGCAGGTGCTTCACACTCAGAAATGCCTCCTTCCTCGCTGGATTCCCACTGACACGACAGCCACAACACCCCGAGTTCAAGCCCGAGCCACCATTCACTGGTTCCAAGGATCCATATGCGCCCTACCTCCTACCGCAACTTCCTCCCTTCCTGAGCTTGCAAGGGGGAAAAAAAGTAGAGCTTCTAAAAAGATCTTGCATCTGCAGACTCCGAGAAGGGACCAGACTGTTTGGTGAATGACGCTACACAGACCAGCTGTGCGAATTCACTCATCCCGCACGTGCTGAGCAGAGGCCAAGCTGGGCACAGCAGTGAAGGTGCCACAGGGCTGCCCACGAACCCTGTCAGATGCCTGGGCTGGAGCCCTGGCTCCACTGCTCACTCCAGCTCCCGCTGAGGTGCCCCCAGGTGGGCAGCAGGAGCTGGCGCAAGTGCTGGAGTCCCTGCCGCCCATGTGTGTCTCTCTCTCCCGGCTTTTGAAACGAAATGAGAATAAATACATCTTTTTATTTATTTTTTTATTTTATTCTTTTTAAAGATTTATTTTATTTTTATTGGAAAGGCGGATATACAGAGAGGAGAGACAGAGGAAGATCTTCCGTCCGATAATTCACTCCCCAAGAGAGCGCAACGGCCAATGCTATGCCGGTCCGAAGCCAAGAGCCAGGAGCCTCTTCCAGGTCTCCCACACGGGTGCAGGGTCCCAAAGCTTTTGGGCCATCCTCGACTGCTTTCCCCGGCCACAGGCAGGGAGCTAGATGGGAAGCAGGGCTGCCAGGATTAGAACCGGCACCCATATGGGATCCCGGGCGTGCAAGGCGAGGACCTTAACCACTGCGCCACCGCGCCAGGCTCATAAATACATCTTTTTAAACATAGGTTTTGACTGCTCTCCTGCATCCTCTGCTGCTTTCCCAGACCATAAACTGGGAGGTGCATGGAAAGTGGAGGAGTTGGGACATTAACAAGTGCCTATGTGGGATGCTGGTGCTTGAAGGTGGAGGATTAGCCTGTTGAGCCAAGGTGCCATCCCTAGAGGAGGTTTCTTAGGGGCTCAACTAGACCCCTGGGCTTGATCTCTGACCTCAGGGAAAACCACATAGACAGGTGGTTGGGCCCTGTATTACACTTACAGAACTGGGTCATCTCAGCTGCTCACCCCTATGGAAAAGGGAACATACCCAGAGGCACATGAAAGACAAGCCAGCTCATCCAAGCTAAAGGAAGATTTCAAGTGTCTGTTCAAAGGACGGCAAGAAAAACAGGCTGAACAACACTCCTGGCCAGACTATACAACAAGCACCTGGGTCTGTGGGCACAGAAAGGTTGACACGGAGAGCCAACAACTTCTCAGAACAGTCAAGCACACTCAAGCAACACCCTTGGAACATTCTTCCGCTCATCCGGGTCTCTAAGCTAAAACTGAAGCATTAATCTAACCCACCTTCTTCTTCATCCTAACTAGAGGACCACATGGGTCTGCAACCCTCTCACCTTTGTAACAGACACTAAAATTATGTATATGTATAAATACATATATAAAAAATGGATTTTTGGGGGGGGACTAGCACCATGGTATAGCAGGCTAGATTTCCGCCTGCAATGCAGGCATCCCATATGGGTATCCAGGCTGCTCCACTTTCGACTGAGCCCCACCCCCCACCCCCGTGGCCTAGGAGAGCATCAGAGGAGGCCCAAGGGCTTGGGCCCCTGCACTCATGTGGGAGACCCAGAAGATCTGGCTCCTGGCTTCAAATCAGCTCAGCTCCAGTCAGTGAGGCTATCTGGGGAATAAATCAACAGATAGAAGATTTTCCTTTCTGTTCGTCTTCTCCATAACTCTACCTTTACAATAAAAATAAAATAATTCTTTTTTAAGATTTACTTATTTTGGGCCCGGCGCGGTGGTGCAAGTGGTTAAGGTCCTTGCCTTGCACGCCCGGGATCCCATATGGGCGCCGGTTCTATCCCAGCAGCCCCGCTTCCCTTCCAGCTCCCTGCCTGTGGCCCGGGAGAGCAGTCAAGGACAGCCCAAGGCTTTGGAACCCTGCACCTGTGTGGGAGACCCGGAAGAGGCTCCTGGCTTTGGATCGGCATAGCATCGGCCGTTGCGCTCACTTGGGGAGTGAATCATCGGACGGAAGATCTTCCTCTCTGTCTCTCCTCTCTGAATATCCGCCTTTCCAATAAAAAAATAATAAAAATAAATCTTTTAAAAAAAGATTTACTTATTTTTATTACAGATATACAGAGAGGAGGAGAGACAGAGAGGAAGACCTTCCATCCGATGGTTCACTCCCTAAGTGACTGCATTATCTGGAGCTGAGTCAATCCGAAGCCAGGATCCAGGAACTTCTTCCAGGTATCCCACACAGGTGCAGGGACCTAAAGCATTGGGTCGTCCTTGACTGCTTTCCCAGGCCACAAGCAGGGAGCTGGATGGGAAGTGGAGCTGCCGGGATTAGAACCAGAGCCCATATGGGATCCCAGGTGTTCAAGGGAGGGCAGGAGAAGGTGCAGGCAAGGCAAGACTGATGTCAACCAGGAAGGTCGTATACCTGCATCCCTCACTGACATTTCCTGTGATCACCTATTTCATTGCTACTGGCTGGCAAAGGTCTGTTGCTCATGACTCTGTTGCTCGTAAAAGATGCAAATCTGAAAGAACACATCAGCCTGAGACACAGGTTCGTGTGCAGCTCTACATTCATGATGCATGCCGATATAGTGGAATAGTAGTTTAGGCTGCTGCTTAATTTGGGGGGGGGGGGGGATTTTTTTTTCCCGATGTTTTTATTATATTTTTGACCATCTTTACGTAGTTAATTAGGGTACAAAGGTTCGAGGGCTACAGGAAAGTGGGTAAAACTCTTAGTTCCATATTGTTTCCTTCATATATCTGAGGTAAAGGGTGATATTAAGGGAGAAGCCCCATCCAGTATCCCACCCATCACAGGTCCCTGATGTGGGGCATGCTCTGAGGGTCTTGCTCAAGTGGTTTTGATAGTTCAACAGTTATGAATTACTGCCAGTGTCGCCATTCCAAGCACTACGAGGTCGTTGAAGAAGCCACTGGTTCACATAGTCCAACTTACAGTCTCTGTTTGCCCAGCTTTTCACTACCAATATATAGCCGAGGTGCTTGATTGACTTGTTCTGTCCTCTGTCTTTTCATGGTTAGGGTTCTGAGTCCGGCTGTTCGACTGGGGAGATCCCTAAAGAAACTTTGTCTGAGGTGTTCCCAGACCAGATTCTTGTATGTACTAGCAACTATAGGGCCCGGCTCAATTCATCGCTCCAATCAGCGTTTTGCTGCAGTTGTTGGGTTAGTTCTGTTTCCAGCCCCAACTTCCACTGGAACCAATGGGTATTGCAGTCCAGCCTGGTTCTGCCCAGCACATACTCGGCCCTCACATAAACCAGTGGGAGCTGCAGCCTAATTGGAGCGACCCATAATAACCCCCACCAGGCCCGCCCCCTCCCTGGTTTGCCAGTATATACAGCAGACTAGTCCAGTCTGTCCCACATCCGATTCAGCTCTCATACATGTCAATGGGTATTAAAGCCTAGTTCCATCTAACCAGCACAACTATCCAGCCCTCATGGATGTTGTTGGGTACCTGCCTCTCTGTCTAGCCACCCCTGCCACTGTCCTAGTTTTCATGCCCTCCCATGGGAGTGGTAACCCAAGAGGGAGGAGCCCACTATTTCTCTCCCAGGCCACTCCCACTCCTGGATTATACACTCTCCAGGTGGTTCTGCACTTTAACTTGACAGAATTAGCCCCCATTGCCAGGTTTTGCCAGCTGATGCTGTAACTAAGCCCAACCAACACTCACCCACTCTAATTTTTGTTTGTACCAGTAGGAACAATCATCCCAGCCTGGCTTTTCCCTGATCTAGTTCACATGAGGCGCACAGGTGTTATAACCCTGCTTAGTCTGGTCTGCCCCCATCCCAGCTCATTCTCTTCAGTGGGAGTAGCTGTCCAGCAAGGGAACCCCCCCCCCAACCCCCAGATCTCTCCTGCTGGTCCTGCCCCTTCCCTTCCTGGTTCTCATGTGTGCTGTGTGCTGTTGGGCGCTGTGGTCACATCCGGTACAGGGAACCTCAACTTGGCATTACGCAAAGTGTACTAATTTTTGTTGCCACCGAACCTGGCTCGACCCACACTCTGTTCTGATTCTTGGATTTGCCAGTGGATGACATGAACAGATTCAGCCTGGTCTGCCCCCGACCCATGCCAGATGTATGCCAGTGGGAAACTTTCCATGGCCTGTTCTGGGCTGCTTCCTATCATGCTTCTTGCGCTTACCTGCCGGGTCTGTGTCCTGCCAGAGGAGTTGCCCAGGCTCCTCCATCAGAACCCTTCCCAATGCCAGATTTCACGCATACCAGTGGGTCCATGAGCCAGCCCTACTCAGTCCACCTCCTGTCCTAGCAGGAACAGTGGCTTTTCCTGACTGGCCTTCAGCCCAATCTGGTTCTTACTGTTGGATGTTTCAGCCCAGTCATGGTTCGTCCATACCCACATATAGCTCACACATGGCTCAGTAGGGGCTGAGACCTAGCTTAATCCATCCCACATCTACCCTGGTCCTTCAGAAGACCACATGGTTTTTTTTTTTTTTTTTTTTGAAGATTTATTTTTATTATTTTTTTTATTGGAAAGGCTGATATACAGAGAGGAGAGACAGAGAGGAAGATCTTCCGTCCGATGATTCACTCCCCAAGTGAGCACAACAGCCGATGCTATGCCGATCCGAAGCCAGGAGCCTCTTCCGGGTCTCCCACATGGGTGCAGGGTCCCAAAGTCTTGAGCCGTCCTCAACTGCTTTCCCGGGCCACAGGCAGTGAGCTGGAAGGGAAGCGGGGCTGCCGGGATTAGAACCGGCGCCCATATGGGATCCCGGGCGTGCAAGGCGAGGACCTTTAACCACTTGCGCCACCGCGCCGGGCCCCACCACATGGTTTTGGAGTCTAGCCTGGCTTGGTGCATCCAGTCCCAGTCCACACTTATGCCAAGGGAGACTACAACCATATCCTGATCAGAGCACAGCCCCCATTCCAGCCCACATGCTCCTTGGTGGGAACCTCAACCCAGCTCCCAAACGGACCTGTTCCCAGCCATAGATCACTTGCATGCCAGTGGTTGCTCTGACTCAGCTTGGCACAGCCCCTCACCTGTCCTGGCCTCTTCTTAGACACTGTGGTTTAGCATCCCTGGTTCATGCAGACCAGTAGGTCCAAGAGCCCAGCTCGGCATGACTTCTGCTCCATCCTGGTTTCTAATTTTGCTTGTGGGCTAAGATTTGCTCAGTCCTGTCTGGTCCACCCCATTCAATTACCAATTCACACATTGGCCAGCCACTGGAGCTACTTTTCCCAGCTTGTCAGACCCCCAGGTCTGGACCACGTGTTCACCAATGGGAGCTATGACTCGCCAAGGGAGTTTCCCAAGTTCCTCCACTTGACCCACTCCTAGACCCAGCTCTCATACATGCCATTGGGTTTTATGCCAGTGACCGGTGTAGTCTGGCCTTCCATTTGGCCTTGTATGAGCTGGTGAACATTGCAGCCTAGCCCACCCCACACACTATTCAGGATTCACATTCGGGTGCTGCTGCCTTGACCAGTCCAGAATGTTGCAGGCTCCTTTGCCTGTGACTTATGGCAAGCTCCTTGGTCACACCTAGCTTAGTCCATCACCACCCCAACTCTTGAGCTAACCAGTGGGGCTAGTATTTCCACAGGGTTTGGCCCACACATCCCCCACAGAATCTACCCCTGGATATGGTTCTCTCGTGTGCTAGTTAATGTCATAGCCCTGCCTACTGTGACCTGTCTCCTGATCCATCATCATGTCAGGTAATAGGATATGATCCTGCTAGACAAGTCCTGAGCCTTAGCTTTTGCATGGACTGGTGTTCAGTGGTCAGCATTGTTCAGTGATTATAAGTTTTTCAAATAAAAAATACTCTGTTGTTTGAAATCTTTAGGATTGATTCACATCCCAGAAGCACAGTTGGTTCAACGTGGAGCTACCTAAAACAGCAACTCTAAGAACCAAAACCCCACAGGTCCCGGCCTGGTGGCCAGCATGATGAATCTGGCGCCAATGGTGCGCTGACTGCCTGAGAACAGCTCACCACTTGCACAAGGCGGCTGGAGCATGGAGATGCCCAGGGTGGAAGTTTCAACCCCCAGGCCCAAGGTCACACCCCTTTCCAATCCTATTCCTCACCTAATGATAGTAGCAGGTGGGCCCCAAGCCTGTCTAGCTCCCAAGACTTCCTCCCTCAGGTGTACACACCCTGAAGGGAAAAGCCCCTGGAGCCCAGGCAGGCCCGGGGGCAGCTCACCACATGCATTTGGCAGCCTCAGGCACAGTGGCCTAGTAGCTAAAGTCCTCGCCTTGAACGCCCCAGGATCCCATATGGGCCTGGTTGTAATCTTGGCAGCTCTACTTCCTATTCAGCTCCCTGCCTGTAGCCTAGGAAAGCAGTCCAGGACAGCCTAAAACCTTGGGACCCTGCACCCAAGTGAAAGATCTGGAGGAAGCTCCTGGATGGGCGTAGCACCAGCCATTGCAGTCACTTGGCGAGTGAATCATTGGACAGAAGATCTTCCTCTCTGTCTCTCCTCCTTTCTGTATATCTGACTTTAT